>NW_024884142.1:71140826-71227687 GCF_019232065.1 Centrocercus urophasianus | reverse complement strand
TTTTTCTTTTCCTTTTCCTTTTCCTTTTCCTTTTCCTTTTCCTTTTCCTTTTCCTTTTCCTTTTTCTTTTTCTTTCTTTTTTTCCAAAGAGGAAAGCTCATTATCTCCCATTATCTCCATGTCAAACTGTACATCAGCTTAAGTACCACAAAGGAAACAGTCTATAAATAGTCATAACATGATGAAATTTCCTGGACCATAGCTTGGTGTGAATACAGAACAGGATATTTGGAAAAGAAAGGTCGATCTGGATTAAAATTTTACATCTAGATTGTGACTGGTGTGCCATGTCTGGGATCCAATTCCGTAGGCACCATGTTCCATCCGCACTGGGACAGTGACATTAAGTCCTGGGTTATTTGGAGCTTTGGAGTTGACCCCAATGGTAATTTACATGCCCTGATAACAAGACTCAGACTCGTTTGATTATATCACACTGATAATCACAGAAGCCAGATAAAAAAGTGTCTAATGAAGAAAAACCTGTTAAGAAAACAAGGCTTCTTTCATATGAAAATATTCTGTGGGGAAATGTCATGTAAAACTTTCTTTAACTCTACAGCTCTCTTAGATCAAGAAAGCACGATTATCATAAAAATTTCAAATTCGCATTTTAGTGTAGTTGCAAATATCTCAGGAAGTGTCACTAGACCAGAGAAACCTCTGAGCCTCCTTTGATGTGACTGTGGCCAAGCTGGGCAGGTTTCTTTCCCAGCTGTAGAGCTCCCTGCCCCATATCTGCTGCAGCTTTAGAAATAAGGCAGGAATGTGCTGTTAGTAGTGACAATGACAAATGGGTGCTTCATTTCAATTTACTATCATTCTTGCCATTCTCAGGTTTGACAGAAGTGAAAAGTAAGTGGAAGCAGCAATGACAGCTAATGATACTGCTCTTTAAAAGACAACCTGCTTTCATAAAACCCATAGCAATGCTGGTGTAGTTAGGTAGCGAGCTGTTCATATTAATCCTTCTTCACATTTCTTTGTAGCTTCTTATGTATTATTAATTTCTTGTTCAGGGATGATAGTTCTTCAAAAACAGTTTCTCAGAGGAAACATTCCTGTTCTTCCTGTCGTAACACCAAATCTCAGACGCTAATGAAAAACAAAGGCAACAGCAACAAAACAAACACGAGACTCACAGAATAACAAGGAAAAGGCATTCCTATGTACTCATGGATCTGATTCTTCTAGATGCTGAGTGACCCCAGCTAAAGGAGATGTCCAGATGTAATTCAGGTTTTTACAATGCAGGCACCCATGCAGGAGGTTATACTGCATTTCTAACAATCTAAAATACAGCTGGGTACTGATACTTAAGTAGAAGATCCTATTGCTCTGATTCTCCACAGTATAAAGTGATACCAAAGATATATATATATATATTTGTCAAAGTAAGTGCTATGTTTCTTATCTGTAAATTATTTCCAGTCTGAGGATAATAATTCGACTGTAGCTATTACATCAAACTCACAGGTAAGCAAAGAAAGGAAAATAATTTTTGCTGCAAGGATGAATTATATCTCAGCTGATATAATTTATAGTACCTGGCTAGAAGAGAGTTTTTTGTTTGCTTGTTTGTTTATTTGCTGTTTTATCTTGAATGCAGAAATATTTTCAACTAGGGGAATGTTTTAAAGTAGCAGACTATCCCTGTCCTCTGGGGTAATTAAATGCATTGGTTAGCAACTTTTTATGATCCAAAGACCAAAATATCTTAATATATAAAATATTGCTATGAAAAATGGTCACTGTGAGAAAAGAGCCATCAGCCAAGTGGCTAGATGGTTTGAATGATTCATTAGATTGAGATTTAGTAACTAGCTTTCTGCTTTAAAATCCAACCACAAAATGAGTAATGAAGCAGAGCAATCACATAGGGAACATACAGGAAAATAGGCAATGATAGCTCTCTCTAAAAAAAAGAGGAATCAGCACTACTTTTCTCAGGGGTTATATGTACAGGAAAAAGAAGAATTTGCTGTGTTGTTATTATGTGATGAGAGTGCTAACTGGAGCTGAAATGGCCCTGGCAGGATCTGCTGGAGAGAGAAGTCCAAGGGAGCTCCCTCTCTTTGGCTCTTATTTTCACTCATAAGGACCAAGAGCCAATCTGAAGGTGCAGATCCGATCAACTCCACTGGTTGTTGAAAACAGTTATTTAGCAGGTGACAGAGAGGATGTGAAAATGGAAGAAAGATTAAACTGTGGACTTCTTCTTGCCAGCTGTATGAATACTAAAGGACAAAAAGTTATGGGGAGAAAAACTCTAGTTTCTCTTGCCAATAAGGCGGTAATCAGGACTATGTCAAGGTAAAATAACTCAGGCTACTTTGTAACACGTGCAGAGATAATAATCTTTCATTGGACAATCCAAGTATTTGCGCAGTTTAAAGTATATCTTTCTTTATGTTTTGAAATATACTCCAAGTTTTATGTTGAATTCTGTGCTGACTTCAGTTACTTTGTTCTGAAACATAAGTGTTTCTGATCTCCTGGGAGACACTGACCATAACTAAAGAGCCTAACTGTTGGCACAGAGCATAGATCCACACGGTGAAACTACCTCAGACCAGAGAGTTTCAGTGCATACTGAACACCACAAAAAATGCCTTCAGCAACCATCTTTTTATGCACCTTGTATCCTGAAGCTCCAGTGGCTTTTAAAGGGATCTTGCTGTCCTATTCACTGCTGTTCCCCAGGAAAAGGCTGTGGGGACCTAACTGCAATGCACAGGGTTGTCCAGCAAAACAGCATATATTTTTCTTTGTTTTCTTCACAGGATAAGACAGTTGGGGAAGTATTCCTCAATAAAACATTCAGATGTTACTGTGATACTTTGGTTGCTTCTTTTCATATGGAAAACATTATCCTTAGAATACCTTCCTTTCTAATGTGCCCTAAGATCACAGGGATATTGGTAGTACCCCATAAGGACATTTCTGTATTACAATGAGGCTGGATGCTTCCTTGAGAAATTACCAGATTCATCATATGAGAATTAAATTCTGAATAGCTTCCTAGAGTCTGCAGTGATGTTTCTAGGTGTGTTTTTGAGCTGGAGAATGGTAAATATGCAACAGATGTAAGCAACAGGGTACAAACAAAGACTGAAAGCATAGTTATAGTTAGGGCTTTAATTAACTTTCTAAATAGCTTTCGCCAAAAATCACTGTTTCTCTACCCACGTGGTTGGCCTCTCAAGGAAAGTCACTGCAGGGAGCAGAAGAAAACCTAAGAGTTAATTTAAAGGAACCGTTTATATTTATCTCATTTTAAAGAATTGTGAAAAGGTATAATCTGGTGCTCAGTTATGAAGGATATTTGAGACTAGGTATGCCAGAAAATAGTGCAGAGTATTTTTGGCTTTGGTGTTGGTGGTGTTTAGTTTTGGGTTGTTTTTTTTTTTTTTTTTTTAATTTGTAATATTTGCCACTAGAGCTTTTCCTGATGTCAACAAGAGGCAAATCTGCTTGCTATAAAGCAGGATGAGCTTCCAGAAAATAACATAGTCCCTAAGTTACAAATGCACAATGTTAAAACAAGGCATTTCACTTCTCACCTTTGATAATGAGTCAGCATAATTAATTCAACTCAAGTGCAAACCTCATTCTTAATGCATTCACAGCATGCACAGTTTTAGTTGTATAACAAGAAAAAGCTATATGAAATGTTTTCATTGTCATGTGTTATTCTTAACATATTGGGGTGCATTTTCTTAGCTACTATGATAAATGCACTAAAATATAACAGTAAGATACTGTTATCCTTTCACATTTACCTCCACATTAATCTTACACTGAAAAGAGACCTGAAAGGCATATTAAAATGTTTTACATTTCTTGAAATAATTATATCTAACTTATGATATCTAACTTATTTGTTTTATCTTTCTTTAAAGATTTCAAAAATACAGTGTATCGGAAAAAAATTAGCATCCCATACCAAAACACTCTCTAAAATACATTGCGCTGGAATCTTATCCAACTGTTCTAGTGAGTGGAAAAGTCAACAGGAATCTTCCCCTTGATTTAGCTCTGCTTTCTTGTGAGTCCTTGTTTTAACAGGAAATCTTTCATTTTTTCTCTTGATATTTTTCATAATCCTGTTTGCATCTTTGATGTCAGCAACAAGTGTTCAGACTTGAAATACACAGAGCACTTTTGGTTTCACAATCATAAAATATGATGGACACAGATAAATTTTATTTTTAAATGAATTATAATGTTGGAATTAATTTCTTTGAAATGAAACCTACCACTGCTCCTGAGCTAATGGAAAACACAATAGACAAAGACAGATAACTTTTGGATTAGCACTTATAAAAATTTGGATGGAAGATAATTTCAGTATATTTTGAAATATAACACATATTATGCCTTAATACTTTTGCTTCCTACTTCTACCAGTATAAAGTCCTAACTAACACGGGAAGGTCCTCATTCACAACAGAACGATCTAAATGATGAGTGAAAAAGACTTAACAAAGTCTTTATTATTCAAAGATGGTCTTTTAACCACTGCCTAGTGTTATTTCTCATTTCATTAACATTTGCAGACTTGGGGTGTGGTGTTATCATATCTTCTCCACAGACACATATCAAGTAAGGAGTCAGCTATCATCTTTATTGTATATTATGAAGACACTCTTTAAACCTCTAAAGGGAGTGAAGAACCAGGTGGAGCAAAGTACACAAGCATTAGCTTCTTTACAGCCAGGCCAAGACAGAGACAAGGATACACTCTTTCTTACTCCACTGACAGAATCAGTTGCTTCTGAGCAGAACAACCATCCTCCTCCTCTCTCTCCTCTCTGTGTCCAAAGAGAAAAGTTCTTCATCATTCAAATTAAATATTTAAGTGAAATGTTTTATACAGCCTGTGTATCTGGACACTAAATATTATCATCTTCTTGGACAAAATATTGTTAAAGCTGACACTGCTAAAACAGTGGGGGCATAGCTGAACACAGCTGGAGAGATGTCATCTTAGTTGAAAAAAGTAAGCACTAAACCCCACATTTGTATAAGAGAGGAAGATATAATCCTCCTTCGATTGTAAGTGGCACAGCTGGCAGAGCTGAGTGGCTTTGTTCCAAGTATTGTCTAATAACAGATGACACTCAAGGGTAACACTAATGGAGATGGAATGGAGTAGAAATGATTGTACATTCAATAACTGATTTTTTCAGTGTAATAAATAAATAAATCTTTTTGAATATTTTTGCTAAATAGAAATACAAGAAATTTTAGATTTCAATGTCTTCACTTGGGAATCATGCAGAAGTAAACATGAATCAGTTTTGAGTCTAGAGTTTGCAGGGATCCTTATCAAAAACTCCACAAAGAACGTTGAAAATATTTAATCTCCAATCATGGATAAATTAAATGAAAAAGCCTTCTAGTAGAAAATACTTTCTG
Organism: Centrocercus urophasianus; assembly: GCF_019232065.1. Taxonomy (NCBI): domain Eukaryota; kingdom Metazoa; phylum Chordata; class Aves; order Galliformes; family Phasianidae; genus Centrocercus; species Centrocercus urophasianus. The sequence continues at coordinate 71,222,266 of NW_024884142.1, read as the reverse complement.
CCTCAGAAGTATCAGCTGAGCACTGGGAAAATGTAGAAACATTTCTGATATAAATGTTTTTTTTTCAGATATCATTGCAAACAAATAAAGCCAAATGCTAGAGTGTTCCTAAACTTCACTGGGGAATAATAACTCTGCCCAGTGCATTTGCATAAGCACTTTTGACATTGGCACAGATTTACACAGCTGCTTGAGTCTTAGGTGAAGTGATTTTTGGATTAAGAATAAATGCCAGAGATTGCCTGCCACTTAATACACTGCATTATGTAATTATACCTACCGTGTAGAAATTAAGTGCCTATGTGTCCAAGATCTCATTTCACCAATAGATTCCCCTCCTTTTTATGTTCCTTGCCATTTCAGAATATACCAGACATTATCCAACCTAGGCATATTAATTTTCATTTCAGTATTTGGTAACTGCTGATTCCATAAGCGGTGAACTGCAATTAATTAATTTCAAACTTATTTCTGCATTTGACATATTACAGTAAGTGGAATTTCAACAAAGAATTTTACTCCCATTCGCCTCTCCCTCTCCCTGAGAAAAAAAACACATTCAATATTTTATTCCATTCAGATAAGAAACTGTATAAAACTCTTGTTTTCCTATGTTTGTTTTTCTTTTCCAGCAGCAAACACATTTAATTGTCTACATACACTTTCCACATACATTGTTTTATAATAGAGCTTCAGCTTTAAGTTCCAGAGTATCTAATTCATACGGAAATAGAGGAAACAATTTAATAAATCTTACTTTAAATGTATATATATAAGCAGTAGGCATCAGAAGTATTCTTGTGTTTTATTCTTTCATTTTTCTGTCCTTTATTTCTCAAATAAATGCAGAAGGTATGAAATTTAGTGTAAGAAGACAGAAGTAACAGACTATAGCTTCCTCAGAGAGACCTTCACAATTGCTTTTGAAAACAGTGAAATCTTAAGTTTTATCTTAATTATCTCATTGCTCTAATGAAATCAATAGGAATACTCAGTTTCCACAATAAAATCTTATGCAGTGGGAAAAAAAAAACAAAAACAAATTATATTGTGAAAAGATGAAAAATCAACAGTATAAGTAAGACAGAAAATACTTTGTTCTGTTGTTAGTCATGTAAGACAAAACCACTATGCTTCTGCTTTCCCAAATTGATGTATATGCTTCCAGACATCTAACGAATGTTAATTAAGATATCCATACAATCTGTTCCTTTAATAAAATAGCAACAGTTGGCTTTGTACTGTTCCTGGGCAATAAATATGGGGTAACGATTAGACAGGAAGTAACATGAGGAACAGCTGAGGCCCCTGGGTGTGCTCAGACCAGAGCAGAGGTTCCGAGGGGTGGCATGATGGCAGCTGCAGCTCCCCATAGGGAGCAGAGGGGCAGCGCTGAGCTCTGTGACAGCGACAGGGTCTTCTGTCTTGCTTATTATCACTTCAGACTTTTGATAGCTTGTGGGCTTAGAAAAACTGCTTTCAAGAGTCTTGATCCCATCCCAAGTGTAAGACTTCTTCCTTCTCAGTGATGACTTAATTTTGTTTTGTAAGAGATGTACTTATGTAACTAGAATGACCCTGCATAAAATACATTACTAGTTATGATCACAACGTAAAACCTGCTTCAATCCCTACTACAAAACACTGACTTGGATTAGTCAGTGAGTACACTGTTAAGAGCAGAAGCACATTCAATTCTCCATTTTTACCAAATTCGAATAAAATCCTTGAGGAATTAGGGATCAGGAAAAACAATAGTACATAAATTGATTTTTTTTTTTCTAATACTGGCATTAATATGAAGCAAAAAGCTACAGAAATCTGTATCTGGAAAGGAAGTCACATTTGAACTTTGAATATCAAAGTGTAAATGGCAAGAAATACAAAAAAAACTTAGTGCCAAGTGTGCAGGAAGTCCACAAATGTACAACACACTTGTAGGTCTATAGGTTATTACAGAAAGCAGCTTGCTAAAACAAAACAAAAATGCTGTGACATTGCTGGGGGAAAGTATGAAAGATCCAATTATTTTTCATACATTATGAACACCTGAATAGCAAATTTCATTTTTTTTTCAGATTTTTTTTTCTGCCTTGATTGGACTAAAACTGAACACCTGAAAAACAAAAAAACAAACAAAACAACAACAACAGCAACAAAAAAAAAACCACAACTGTCTCCTTCCTGAATTTCATAACAAGAAACATTTAATGGGCACCAATATATTTGTATACACATTGTATTAGTGCAGGAAGGGGATTTTCTGTTTTTAAAGCAGAGGTTTTTACTAACATAAAGCCACAGAAGGAATGTGCGAATACTTGTAAATAGCCTGAAGAAGTAAAATCTGATAGGTAGTTGTAAGAGTCAAGGAGTATAAACATATCCACAAGTGTTCACAAACCAGCTTTTTCCCTTCCTTATTGTAACAACCCTCATTTTTCTAATTTCAGTCTAGATGAGACTTGCCTTGTGTACTTAACTGGGGTCAGACCATGCTATTACACATGGACTAGTTCCAACAGGAATCTTTACACTGGCATCCTCCTCATAATTCTGGCCCTAATTAAACACAGCTCCTCCCTTCACTTGAACAGTCCTAAATAAAGCAAAACAAAACAAAAAAAAAACACCAACCCAACAGTTGTTTTCTTTCATCAGCCTCCTCAATTATCAAAAATTCTTAAAAATAAATATTCATCTATTTTCCATGATATAAGATCAAATCAGATGATTAGCTGATCTGAAGAATGCATTCAACTGTGATGAGTGGAAACTGTACTGTGAAAAGGAACTAATAAATATTAAATTAGTTCCATCTAAAAGCTTAAGGCACGAAGTTATGTACTGTACTTACTGGACCTCTAGTGAAGTGGAAAAGGCTGCAGGTTAACTTCAAATGTGTGCACAAATTGAAATTTGTTTCTGGCCTCTGTACTGCTTTTATTGCAGCCACATGGCAAATCAAGTTATGCTGATGAATTTACTGAGCTTAACTTCTCATAAAAATAATACTCTTCCCTGTAGACAACAAAGCAAGAAGAGTTAGCAAGAAAACAGGCATTACTTACTCACATCTGATTACTAAAATGTTCATCATTCAGTATTCAGAGTTTTTCAACGGTAGTTGCAATCGTTTGAGCATTTGGAAAGCATCTCCTCAGATTTGACAAATTATACAATCGCAGTGTGAAGTTGGAAGTTTTGCAACTGCTTGTGAACTTTGAAACGAGGACAGGCATCAGTGCAGAGACAAAACAATGAATGAAAAACAAGAGATCACATCTTCAATGTGCTATCTTAGGGCTCCAACTCTTTCAAAGTCAGTTATTCAGCTTAATTTTAACTGCTCAGCAGCATTTTCCAAATACAAATGGATCTTTTTTTTTCTTATTTTAATAATGCTCTAATATATTAATTAATAACATCCCCTGTTGCAGAAGTGAAAGACTAGCAAAGAACTACTAGCAAGTTGCAGGAGTTGCCTCCCACTGTTTGAAAGAGCAATTTACTGTCACTGAAAATTATAAAGTTCTTTGAAAGGACCAAACTGGACTTTATTCTCTCTCTGATCTTACTGCTCTGGTGGTGTTCCGAAGCTCTTCATGCACTGTAACTCCCTTGGTGCTTGCAATGACTTCATCTTGGGAGGGTGATGTGCCATTGGACTCAGCTCTTCCAGAATCCACCAAGAAGGCCTGAGCTGAGCCTACTTCTGTCAGAAAGGTAGCTGCACCGTCCTTCAGTTATTTTAGCAGCTGCGTAATCTTCAGAACTGCAGATTCTAGCTGTCATTACCACAGTAAATGAAAGCAAACTTGTACAGGAGTGTATCTACTTCAGACTTGTTCTTACTCCCTTCCAGAAATTCTTTTTCCTGCCTATAGGCCTATGAGCCAATGCATCCATGATTTCCTTGCTGGGAAAAATCAGGTGCAGACTACTTAGTGCTTTGTAGACAGAGATGGGTTGCCAAGGGAGCATGAGAACAAACAGGGGAGTTGACCTGTCCCAGGAGTGCTGTGCAAGTTTTGCTACCCAGTGTCAACCTGAAAGCAGAACTGAACTTGACTGCAGGCTCTACAGAGATCACTGCATGATGGAGAATGTCACTTTATAGGCATGAGAAAATATTTTTTTTCTGTCCCATTAAGCAGTGCAATAGATGCAAGCCTCTGTAGTCCTTTTCATAACAGCAAATCCTGATAAAGCTGTTCATTGGACGGAAGTATGTATTGTATGTCAATAAAGTGTAAGGCCTAAGGAGGGGAGGTGAAACAATTCTTTCAGTATTTGTTCTGGGAAGAGAGCTTTCAGATAACAGCCCATCATTGGAGTGATAGAAAATATCTTGGAAGTCCAAAATATTTTGGACTTCCTGTTTTTACAGACAGAGACACTGAATATGCCCAGCACCATCTTAATCAAAGAAAAACAAGTTTTCTTAACTTTTTTTTTTTTTTTTTTTTTTTTTCTTTTCCCTTGAACAATTAATCATACTCTAGCTGAAGGGAAATTAAAAAAAAAGAAAGAAGCCCAAAAAACTCCCCACCACCCTGGCGCAGTCATACTAAAGGAAGCAAATGAATCTTTCAGAATCCTAAGCTTCTTTGTTTGGGCTTGTTCTGTGAAATCTGTCTTAGTGAAATCTGGAGAAACACGTGTTTTTCCCTAGATATGAAATATTTCCTTTACACTTCCTGATTTCGTTCATAATATGGTCCTTATCACCATCTGAGAAAAACAGAAAGATTAGAAAATAACAAAGGCTCCTTTTTTGGAAAATAAAATATCTACAGAGAGTAAAGATGGGAGTAAGCTTGATAAGGGAGTCTAAATTCTTTTGCTATCTGACGTGACAGAACAAGATTTTTCCCCAGGTGAAACTTTTTCATATTGCAAGTGAAATATTGCTTTTCTAGACCATTCAGAATCCAGCTGTAGCCTTCAGGAAAATTTGGTATTCAATATTATGATTCTTAATATTTTATTTTCTCCTTATCTTAATAAGATCTCTGCCAAGAGTCTTGGAGTGTCTCACTTGAAACTATAATTTTCTCTCCTCAAAATATTTTCATATGCAACTGATGAGATTAGGGTTCCTCTCCACTTCTCAAGGAGAAACCTGCTGTTACTGGATTGCTCCAGTGTTTTTGTTTGTTTGTTTGAAACACGGAAACATAGAAACCAGAGTGGTGAATCTGGGGATTTAAAAAGGAGAGACTCATGTTTTATACAGTTTCTTGTGAAGAACTGAGCCGGGAAATCTGGCTTACTGAAAACCTTTCTGCTTCTACAGCACTGCCAGGGAGTCACTAAGACAGAATCAAAAGACTTGCTGCATTTTAAAGTTCAAGCTGAGAAGGTGCTCAAGAATTAAGACCGGCAAAAATCCTGTGCCTAAAACAAAATTTAATGGAGAGGATTAAGCTTAATGATTATTTATTTTTCTGAGGTAAAATAAACAGTGATTAATACAAGATTTAATTTACATACTGGGGTATAAATAAAAGGACATTAAATGGTAAAGCCATGTGTTTAGCACTGCTTGGGGCATTCATGTGTTACCCAAGGTATAATTCATGCATGACAGACATGATTTATCACTCTACTGGTTTTGAATTTATATCCATTTATTACAGCAAAGTTGCACATAGTAGAAAGCTAAAGCTGCACAGTGGTGAGTCAGTACTTAGGAGAATTAGATAGGGAGACAGAATAGAAGAAGTTTAAGTAGCATCAGTATGAGAGATGAATAGCTCAGAGGAATTCTCTGAATAAAATGCACAATTAAGTAAAGCAATAGAGATACTACATGTCTGTACACACTTAGGTAATATGTCCCAAGGAACATTCACCCCTGTAGGAATCAGCCAACTGTATTGGAAAGAGCTTCAAAGTAGAAGACTACAGGGTTTAAAAAACATTGAAGAACATCCCTAAACATTTACTCATTTGTACCCTGAAGAAGCAAATGTTGTCTCTGTTCTCCTGTGCCAGCATAGTGTTAGTGTAACACCAATGGGAATAAGTGGTGCCATTAAACTGATGTCATGGAAAGCTGCATCAGTCCAATGATCTTCAGCCACGAAGTTGCTAAATGCTTTTTAATTATTCATAATGACTGCTGCTATGGCTTGGCATTTAATTTACTTTTATGAAAATGTGAAAAAGGATTATTCATATCAAATTCAGGTCGTGAGGCAGGAACACAAAGTCCTTTTTTTAATGCTAAAGCTATTTAAGTATTTTTGCCCAAAGGCAAAGCTTGAAAGCTTGTGATACTCACTTCTACAAAAGCTTCAACCTTCACACACACACACAAAACAAAAAACAAAAGAAACAAACAAACAAACAAAAAAGGTAATTTTACATTTGTAAATTTATAAGGACAGGCTCTGAAAACAAGATTTCATGTTCAAATATATCACTGGTCAAGCATTATATAAATATTTGCCTTATTTGCCTTGCCTTATAAGCTTATAAGAAGTAGCCTCAAAGACTTTAATTTCTCTTTTATGTCTCCAAAGTTATAAAGATCATTGAGGAGTCACATCGTTTTTATGTTGTAATTTCTACTATTTTAATGTTCAAAAGTATACTGTGACTGGGAATGGCCATAAGGTCATAACTTCTGTGATAATGGATGTAATACACTTACAAGTTCCTCTCCTTTTTTTTGCAGTGATTATATATCTTCCATGAAGCACTCATTAAGCAGTCCAAGACCAAGGGTAATTAATTTATGGATGTTAGGTAAACTGCAAAAATGAGGGAAGATAAGTTGTTAAAGTTTGAAGCTCCTATAAGGATATTTTAATATTTATGAAAGTGTTTGAGTAGAAATTCACCTATCTTGCCTGTATTTGAGACATGAGCATTTTTTGTTTGGTTTTGTTTTTTGCTTTTGTTTATCTTAATTATTATTGAAAAAAAAGCTTGTGCACAGTAGATGTTTCTGTAAAACAAATGCAAAAATCACTTTATTACATAAAGATAAAAATTACTCATTGAATAGATAGAAGCAGTGGTGCTTGTATTTCTAACAGCTGTTAGTATCAGATTTGCCTGTTTTTTAGAGCTTCCCCAGTGCTGTGGTACACTGTATCAAACATCACATCTAACCATGTCTAATCACTAATGTTATGTTATAAAATAACACAGAATCCCATTTCTCCTCTGTGCTCAAAAGCTTCCACTTCAAGTATTAGAGACAGACTTCTGAACCAGGCATTTCTCTGGTCTGTCCCAAATACTGACATTCCTCTGGTCTGCTCCAGATACTGGGATTCTTTTGCTTTTAGGCTAGTCTGAATGTTAAGTATGTATTAGGCTGAATTTCTGAATGTTAAGGATTTGGGAGCATACTTTCTGCAACACTCACTCCTACAGTTAATACTCAAAGAATTCAATACCATAGTAAACTTGGAATTATGTGACACATTTAGCAAGTTTGCCTTTAGTAATTATCAGTAAAATGATAATCCTATATTTGAAACACCAGACTGGATGTGTACATTCTGTTCTTGGCTTTCCAGGATTTTTTTCTGTACACTTTCAAACTAAAAGGAGGAATAATATAATAGGGGTGGTGAGTCACTGGAACAGGCAGTCCAGAGAGGCAATGGATGCCCTGTCCTTGGCGGTACTCAAGGTCAGGCTGGAGAGGCTCTGAGAAACCTGATATAGCTGTAGGTGTTCCTGTTCATTGCAGGGGGGTTGGACCAGAAGAACGTTAATGGTCCCTTCCAACTCAAACAATTTGGTAATTATGTGATTATGTATGATCAGCTTCCTCACTGAATAGCGTGAATAGTACAGGTGAAGAAAGAAGTGTGACGAGTCATGGCAACTGCTCTGTCTTCTACGTTATGTCAACACACCAATAGACAACCTTTGCCAGCAGCTCCTCCGCTCACTTAGTAAACTTATAATGAATTAAAACTGTGACCAATCACACAGAAAATGGATAAGTATTCAGTGTTCATAAATAACCATCCACACTGGGAAAAAAAGGAGTGGTTATGACAGATTATACAGCAAAACTACTGGAAAGACTGCACAAAAAAACAAATTCTGGTTAAGAAAATCTTACTCATAGCAACTGCTTATAATTTAAATTATCTCAAAGGAAAATGTAGAAAGGATCAGCCCTTCAGTAACTTACTTCAGTCTGGTTTGTACAAATCTTGCAGGGAACAGCCAAGGGTATACAAGACTTTAGCCCAAAAGACTTTGGAAAATTAAAATTAAAGAAAATATGGGTTTGAGTATTTGAGTGACCTGTATGTGAGGTTATATCAGTTCTTAGTTGGGGTTTAATACCTACTTTACCTTTTTTTTTCCCCCCAACACACCTCCTGGAGTGTAAATACCCTTTTTGCTTTTGTGCATTTATGTCTTTTAAACAAAAGCAATTATAAGGTCCTTTGAACAGATTTTCTTTGCAGTCAGTTGGCAAATTTGAAGTCCTCTGCAAGAGATGATATAGTAATGCCTTCCTCATCACAACAGGCTGCAGGGGAAAAACAAACAGAACTCCTGCTGCCAGACTCACCAGAAGCACTAAACAATCTACTAAATAATAAGTAGAAAAATCTGTCAAACAGTCTGTATCCATGCGTGTGTGGATAAAAGAATTAATAGTGCCTGGAAAATAACCTTCCATGTTAGGAAAACAATGACTGCTTATACAAAGATTATGTAACAAAACCACAGGCAAAAAAAAAAATAAATTAGAGTTCTAGTTAAGATAAGATAATTATATTAATATAAATTACCTTTAATTTAATTAGTTTTAAAGGTAAAAGAGTAAGAAATTATAGGAGGAGTTATTTTTCTCTCTTAATGGTCATAATGAAGTCCATGAAAGTATATGAGAAATAAAGATTGTAGTGTGTAATTCATTTAAATTTAAGGCTCCACTTTAAAAAGAAAAAGAATATTTAATGTTCATTATTACTGTCTGCTTCAAGAAAAGCACAGTGAAGAAAAGGTGTCCCCTGTACTGCAGTGTCTTTGCTGAATCTGAAGCTTTTTTGTATCCCTTGGTTCCAAACACTTTTTAGGTTGTTGGTCAGATACATGCAATTTAGAATGAGAAATTTCAGCTTCAGAAATGCATATGCAAAGTGAATCAAAACATCTGTTGCATTTTAAATAACAATAATTTTTAAATAATAGATTTTTAAATAATAGATTTCTGGCACGAAGTCCACATGTTAAAGAACAATAAAACAAGATCATAGAATCATAGAATCATAGAATGGCCTGGGTTGAAAAGGACTACAGTGATCATCAAGTTTCAACCCCCCTGCTATATTTAGGGTTGCCAACTACCAGAGCAGGCCACCCAGAGCCACATGCAGCCTGACCTTGAATGCCTCCAGGAATGGGGCATCCACAGCCTCGTTGGGCAGCATGTTCCAGTCCTTATCCATCAAACAGTCCATCCTTCAAATCCACACCTCTCAAATTTAGAGAGAAGGATGTGGTGAGGGACCATGCCAAAGGCCTTGCAGAAGTTCAAAATATCTCTCCTGTCTGAGACCAAACATTAATTATGAAAAATGTCTCCCTTTCTCCCTGAAAACCCATTAAAATATTTTTCCTGCTTTCTTAACTCTCAGCTTTACTTCCCTCATTTCATTTTTTCTTAGATGAGATTGTGAGTCTGAAACAAAATGCTTAGATCACTGGCACAGGAGTGATTGGATCACTTCAGTCTGTCAGAACTTTTATTCTAAGCTGGGATTGTTTAGTCGAGGGAAGAGGAGATTCAGGGGTGACCTTATTGCTCTCTACAATTGCCTGAAGGGAGGTTGTGATGAGGTTGGGGTCAGCTTCTTCTCACAGGGAATAGTGATAGGATGAGAGAAAATGCCCTTAAGCTGCACCAGAGGAGATTTAGGTTGGATATTAGGAAAAAACTGTTCTCTGAAAGAATGATGAGGTATTGAAAGAAGATGCCAGGGAGATGGAGGAGTCACCATCCCTCGAGGTTTGAGAAATGGGTGTGTGTGGCACTGGGGGACATGGTTAGAGGGCATGGTGCTTGGGCTGACAGTTGGACTACATGATCTTAGAGGTCTCCTATGATTCTATGTTTCTTAACATTTTAAGTACTTTCCTTTATTATCATTTTTAGTAATAAGATAAGAAAATGTGTCTCTCATCTTGATAAAGTATACCCTGCTTCATCCAGCTTAGTTTCTGCAAGATTTATATTTCCAGCTCTGTCAGTTTTCTTAATTTAATTATAGAAACTGATTTATCTCTTATTTTCATTTAACTTCAGGGGAATTTGCCATAAAACAAACATGCTTATGTACTACTGAGTCCTCCACATGTCTCCAGATTATGATTTTTTAATGTTATACATATATATTTAAAAATCCTTATATTAGATCAAAGAACACTTAGTAGATAAGTACCACTCTAAAATAGACCATGGATTCGGTGTTGCTGTAACAAGAATTCTGATGTGTTTGTTGTCTTGATAAAAGAAAACACCTGACCCTTGGAGGCCATAATCTGTCCAGTTTATAAAGGAATTTGGAATTAAAACTTTTAGTAAAATAAGCTATTTCTCAGTTTCCCTCACATATTAGTGGGGCATGTTAGGATGTATCTAATAGATGGTTCAATCAAAGAGAGAATGTCAGAAAACTGCTTTTTAAGGGACAATCTGAAGAATTACTGGTACTAGCATAATGTCCTTAGGATTAATGTGGATTTCACTTGTAATAATCCTGCTGTTAAAAACAAGGAGCAAAACCAGGACAGTTTAGAAACCTTTTCCCTTAATTATTTTCTAGGTATTTTACAGAGAAAGATATCATTCTCATGGAAAAATGCTTGGGATAAGGTATGGAAAAGTGATAAACTTCCAGAAGATCATCCAAAAGACAAGTGTCAGAGCCTAGAATATAACCTAGGTCACCTAAGTCTTAGCACAGTGCTTCATCAGTCATGTTATATGGCATTTCTCATTCCCTGAGATTTCCTGTCCTAAACTGACAGATTCTGGGACAAGAAAATTGAAGATATGATTCTTCTAGGAGTAAGCTTTGGAATCTGAATGACAGAATGATTTTTTTTTATTAACAATTTTGCAGAGTACTTCCATAGTGATGCATTATCATTGCTGAGCAACATGTTGGTCAAATCTAACTTCTAGCCACAGCACATTTTGTAGAAACGAAATTCATATTGCATGTCTTGGCACTGTTATTCAACTGGCACAATTTAACAACCAATTTTTAAAGACGACTGGTTGCTTATTAGTTGCTTTAATTTCATTCTTGTTCTTGTTCTTGTTGTTGTTTTTTGTTTGCTTTTTTTCCCATCTGACTTAGACTATGTTACATGTCTCTGATAAGTACACTGTGTGTTATGATTTTCCTTTGAAGAATGTCACAGCTGAAATATTTGATTTTTTCATTTGAAGAAATCAAATCATATTTTGTCTCACATTTAGAACAGGTGAGTTTACTCATGATATTCAATCCAGTAATGGAGATTTCCCTGGAAGAAAGATTAACTGAAATGGAGAATGAGAACACTTTCATTAAAAGTTTAGCTGATTTCTTGAGTATAATAAAGAGAGACAGTGAGTTAATATGCTCCGAATTATAATCAGGTGTTACTAAATAAAATAATAATAATGTCAAGGGTGAAAGGGTAATAGAAATAAAGGACTGGTTTGACCAATACCAAAGAAATTACAAGCTGACAACTGGAAAGTTGAAATTAATTCGAAGGGAAATGACTTAATGTAAGACAATCTCAAAACTCTGAGAAAACATCAAACGCTACAGTGGTAAGTGACTGAGGAAGAAGAGTGAAAGTATTTCAGAGAGGCTTTTTTTAGAACCTGCCTTAGATTTGCTGCTTCTCCCATGAGCACGGGGCACAGGGAAGCAGCAGAGAGATCATTTTCAGATTTTCAGCTTTGTGCACACTTTCTTGCCTGGGAGTGCTACAGAAGACTGATGATAAAACCATGACACTGTGACATTTGTTAAAAGTTCCTATTCTGTTGGAAGAGGAAAGATTTGTTTTGCAGGTGATTAACATGATACAGTTCTGCAAGAAAATTGTATACGCAACTAAGTTATCTATATACAATATTTACTTGCAACTGAAAAGAAAAATGCTACAAAAAGTATTTTCAGAGATATCAAGCAGAAAAATTACCAGAGGGGTAATCTCAAGAGAGATTATGAATAGCAAGGACTAGCACAGCTACTATGAGCTGTCTCTAGAGTTTATTGTTTTATGTATTCATGCAAAGCATTAGAAAGTCAAAGTGACACTTCATAAGAATGTGCCAAGTCCAAAATGCTATTTATTAGTTATATTGTACATATAAAATGGTGACTATGCATAGGGCCATATTTCTAAATTTCCAGTATGACAACTCTATGTCTGCATTCAACTGTTTAATCTGATAGTTGTTTGGTAAAGTCCTTGCATTTTTCTTCAGCATTGTCCCTTATCTACAATTATAGAAGAAGCTGAAAGATCATAGAGGTTAATTTCAGAAAGAGTCACTGTCCCACTGAGATGCAGACTCCACATGTGTCCCATTTGACTACTCTCACTTCTTACCCATTCCAGAGCTGTCACAAGTGTCACCCTTGAGATGTCTTTTGCTCATATTCATTCTTTCGCTGTCTGGGAGAATTAATGTCATTCCTTCCACTCACAGAGGTTTTGTATGGGATCTGAGCTACTACAGGCTTTTTGCTACATGCTTCATCCCCTGCCTGAGCTTTGAAATTTCTCATACAGTCTAACTGGTTTGACAGTGTGCTCTCAGGGACTTTTTCAACCAGAGTCAGTCTCATTTGTCTTGCAGGATTTCTCCTAACAGCTAAATAACAGCTATTGGGATAAAAATCCTGAAGTCTAATGAGATTTCTTTTTGTTTTAGGGGACAGACATCTCTCAAGAGTGAGATCTGTAGAAAACATGACAGACTTTTATCTTAGCTCTGCTGGATTTTACCTCATGCTAGTTTCCCCTGGCAAATCGTTGTGATATTAATGAAAACAATCTGTGCCTGCACCTGTATCGTGTAGTCCATGGGTGAATCTGATCAACAAATTCAGGCAGCCTGACTGCTTCAGCAGAGTAACAGTCCTACAGAGCTGAATGTCTAACATAGGGAAGAATTTCCTGTATGCTGTCTTTTTTTTTTTTTTTTTTTTTTCTTTTTTTTTTTTTTTTTTCCCATGTAAAATATGAATGCATATGCGTTGAACAAATTTCTGACTTGCTGACCCTCTGACAGGTCGGTAGCCTCAGCCTGCATGACAGTGTTTGAAATGTTCTACAAAGAAGTTAACTGATATCTTTATCAGTTTTTATTTTATTTTATTTTTTTATTTATTTTTTTTTTTTTCACCTGCACAGACACTTGTAACACCAGTCCTTTGTAGCATTTGGATGTCACCATTCTTTTCCTCCTGATACATTTCTCTCAAGTCTTGAAAGTTGCAGGTTCTCCTTGCTTTACATCTCTCAGAGCACTTGCAGGCACTTGAGGTGGGATTTTCTCCCCACACGAGCTGTTTTTTGAAGGGCCTGGATGCAGGAGTCCTCAGAGCAGGGCGAGTATCTATCTTGGTAGCCATGAGACATCAAAGCACAGTCACACAGACAGCTGCCAGCTGTCAGATGTAATAAGTGTAGCACTAACACAGCTTCAGGATATGTTAAATTAACTGTATGTTGACCACAAACCTGCAGTGATGGTGTAATGTTTATGTGATGGTGAAACAAGGTTTGATAAGACTTTACGTGTTGCTGTTACAGAGGAATCTAATTTCCTGTGATTTTTCCTGGGTCATGGTGTTGAGCATTCATGGGACTCTCTGTTTCTGGTCCTTTCTCCCCATTTTTCTGACCTCCATTCACCTCTGGTCTCTTCCACTGGCCTCTGCAGAACTGATTTCTTCTATTCAGACCAGGGCTTCTGTCTTCCTTAAGCCTACAGTTCCTCCTGCATGATGCAGAACAATAATTACCTTGATCTAGTTTACGTTATCACTTACCTCAATGAAAATAACACCTCCCTTGTTATCAAGTTAATGTTTTTGCAATTCTTCAGTTGTTATCTTAGCAGGCTTTTGTGAGTCTGGGGTGATAATGGAGCTAGTTTATATTTTCCAATTTATTTTACATTTTCTATGGAAATACTAAGATTCTTAGTCTATTTTAAGAAAGATTTTAAATTACTTTCCCAGTATCAATATAGTTTATTTCTGGCATAATTCTCATATGTCCAATCTTTACTTTCTTTCAAAAAAATCCACTGCCTAGTTTTGCGTGAAGAAAAGGAATTAACTAGATCACTCTATGAAAATGTCCACAGTTTCTCTCTGTAAAGCTCTGAAGAAATCTAAGCGTAAGGTTTAACTCACGCTTTTTGGTTACAAAACAGCTGGCTTCTATCAGCAATTTATCTTTCTAACACTATTCTTTTATGCCATCTCCTTCCCTGTAAGTACATGTTTTATCATTGGCAATAAACGAAGCACATGCAAGCAATATTACCTTTGTTACTCCAGCACAGTTAAATGCTTTCTAGGTAGTTCTTTATCTGCAATGCGTAAGTAAAAGTTTGATCAGCAAGGTGTTCTTTCGTCTTTCATACCTTCTCTGTCTGTCACAGGAAGATGTAAGTTGGCATCCAGATGCCCAGCCGTGTGGATTAATATGCCTATTTCCAGCTTTAGCATAAGGAGTTAGTTTGACCACCAAGTAAGAAATCACCACATTTGACCACTGTTTTATTAAAGCTGAAATCATTTCAGCCTCTTTCTACTCATAAGGGTCAAGCTCCCATACACCCCAGTTCTCATTAGAGCTGGATGAATTCTTCAAAGTGAAAAAACTTGCAAAATAAAATTATTATAACATATATAAATATATTTATATAAAATAAAAAAATACTTGCAAAAGCCTTAGAGCTGAATTATTTTTCTTCATGAAACTGTGAGAGTCTAGGAGTTGGCACAAACCTATGTCCCCCTATGAATATTTTTCCAGCTACCTGCCTATGAAAAATTCTTCAATATTTTCAAGTATACTGAAAATTTGGCATATGGATATACCCTTCCATACTTCAAAACACATTATTTAGTGGGGTAGAGAAATTGTGATAGTGAATACTCCTTTTTTTTTTTTTTTTTTTTTTTTTTTTTTAATGTACTGGATATCCAGTGTTTTTCTTTTTCAGTTTACTGGATGCATTTTATTTCTGAGTGGAATTTTGATGTTATTGTAAATGGCATAATTATCTGCTTTTTGTTTTAAGTAATACATCTGCATATCATCGTGCAAAAAATATTTTCAGGCCATAGACTAAAGTGACCTAGAACAACAGGGCATTTCTGCTCCTGCCGGAGAAGGAAAGAATACAGCTGATGATTAGTGTAAATGTGCCCTAGGGTTTTATTTTGGCACAACTTCATACAGAGCTTTAAGTTGTACCATTTGCATTTTCTTTATTCCTTATGGGGTTTGTGTGTGTGTGTGTTTTTGTTGCTTTTTGTTGTTGTTGTTAAGGATAGAAACTGGTTCTCTTGAACCTTTTTACAAGGAGTTGAGAGGGTAATGAGAAATAAGCCTCATGTGAGCACCTAAGACAAAATATGTTATCTTGCTCTTGAAAGACTGTAGGAAGTGAGAACGATCATAGTAATTGTTTCAAATCCAGAAACTAAGCATGCCAGCATGCATCCTTCTGTCATCCTAGACTGTGATGACAAGTCTCACTGTGTGGCCATTGCCCCTTCTCTCTTTGCTCCTTGGGCACAGTGTCCTGACAGTCAGAATTTCTGCCTACAGAGACAGTTCACATACAAAAGAGGCAATCAAAGGAAGAAAAAATATATATATATGTATATATATTTGGTCATTTTAAAATGGCAAAGAAAACAAACGCGAGGCTGGCTGCATACATGTCATTATCTGTTTCTTTGTTTCTAGCAACAGTAATCTCAAATTTATAAAGAGGAATTCCCAGGAGAGTGGGATACAAGATGGGTGGTTGTTCTGTAGACCCAGAGCTCTGGGACTCAACTATGGAGTTCACTTCAGAGACTGCAAATGTTGGTATCTGGATAATACAAGTTCACTCTAGTACAACCTTTGGTAAAGCTGACTTTCATATCCCTCTGAAGACAGTCTCTGCTCCAGTGCTGCAAATTCCTCACAGGCAGAATGAAGCTCACAGAGTTTTCAGCTCACATTTGTATGGAAAAGCATCTAGAATTATAGAAAGATCCTTCTTTTCTCTTCCACCTCAGCACCCAGTAGCTCTTTCCCACAGGGTGATCCTGGCAGTCCTACGAACCCCAAAACAGAGACAAACACAGAACTGGGATGCCTCACAGATCCTTATTTTCAGGTATTCTGTGGCAGAATAGGCCATTGAAATAAAAGTTTTCCAGCTTTTTCCCCCCCTCAAACTGTTCTTAATTGCTGAACTGTGTTTTAGAAGGATAAATCAGGTGGAAAAGACAAAAAAAATAAGCTCATGTTCCTGAAGAGATGCCCTGGTTTCCCAGTTTAACTGAGTGCAACTCAGGTCTTCTTTAAGCTTCAGAAACATTGTAACAATAAGGGCAAGAGGAAAACAGTCATCTTTTCGTATGTGCTTATGTTCTGGAAAAGGGTATTTTTAAAGGTTTTATGTGTATCCACCATTGTACTTATCTGATCAATTGTGAAAAGAGCAAATCACTGTTGACATTCATCTACAGAGAAAAGTTTAGATTTTATACACTGCTGCACCCATTATAGCTCAAACAAAGTTCACGCTCTCAAGGCCAACCTTCTTCATAATTCAGTCAACAAAATCTATTTTTTGTCTTGTTCTTCTGTCACTGCATTTTTACAGAGTTCAGAATGTGAACTTTTGAATGTGACCACAGCCATGAATTAGAACAGTAATTTTGCTTTTTCCCTAGCGCAAGAAAAAAGGAGCAGAGATGTGAAAGATAAAATGGAAGAGCATAAAGTGGATGAATTTGCCAAAATTAGGAATTAGAGATTTGCAAGACTAGCTCTTTTCCCTTAGCATGAGCCTTAAGCAACAACCGAAATCCACCTAAACAGTGACAACACTGATTCACACATCTACCAATTTACATGTGAAAAACAAAAAAGATTATATATTCAAATGTAACAAGTAACTGACATCTTTACTACTTTGACTTCACTAGGGACTTCGATTTTCAAAAATTAAGTAATATTAAGTATATTAAGACTTTCAAAATTGTAGTGCTCTAAAAGGCATTGTTAACACTAAGAATTTTCTTCTTTTATCATACTTTTTTTACTTTCATTAGTGTATAAGTTAATGTCTACCAGACAAATGCGACTGCAAAGATCCCCAATAAACAAAGGGGATTTGTGAAGTAAAATTAAGGAAAGAAACAGGCAGATCTCACTTAAATAACTTCGTAATTGCTGATAAGTGCCGAACTGGTGCAAAAGGAAAGATGAGAACTATTCAAGATATAATAATAGCAGGTTGCAATGTTAAATTCAGAAAAGGATAATTTTAAACTATTTTTTTTTTAAATTATCGTAATGATGAAGATTGATTAGATTGAGAAATGGTGGTGTAGTGGAATTAAGAGCAACATCTCAAGTTGATATTCTAATCAGCAGACGCTGAGCTGGAGTCTGCTATCTGGACCAGCAGCCACTCCCGAACAACATGGGAAGCTGTCTCAAGGACCATTAAGATCTCTTTAAATCACAATCCAAACTCTGTAGGCAAGTAGTTCTGGGGGCCAGCATCAGACAGCACAGTAAGTAATCACATCTTTAAGTTATGTAAATTCATCTTTTGTTTTGGAAATGATGGATCTGTTGGAATGTATTCGCCCGCTCACTGCAACATGCAATGTACTGATAGGGAACAAACAGAGCCCCACTGAGTTTGTTCTGAATTGTTCATGCAATGTACCTTTGGTTCTGGTTTACAGCCAAGACAGTGTTAATACCACACCAGTGTTTGATTGTTGCTGAATAACGGGAGCACACCTGGGATCAGGCAGGGCCACTCAGCAGGGGGCAGAGCCAGAACAGGTGGGGTAAATTAGGCTAGGGATTAGTCCATCGTGTGGAAGGTTATAAAGCCGTGGGGAGTTGAGCAGAGGCTAGTTAGTGCTAGGGGATTCCTGGATGTTGATCAGTAAGTGGTGAGTCCTTGTATTGCTGATGGGCTGTGGCGTGTGTCAGCCGGAGGGTGGGTGATGACTAATTGTGTCGTGTTTATATAGTTATTACTGCTTTATTTGTTGTTTGTTTCAATTTTCTTTTTCTCTGCTAGTAAGTAGTTTTTATCTCAACCCATGAGTTCTATTTTGGTTCCAGCTCTCTTCCTTGCCCCACCTGGGGAGAGGGAGACGAGTGGGGAATGAGCAAATCCTTTGTGATATTTAGCTGTCTGCTGGTTAAACCTCAGCCTTACAGAAAGTCTCAATTGCAGTGAGCCTTTGTTTCATCTTAAAGGATGAAGTGAAAGTCAATTAGGCTGAGACAGTGAAAATGTTGTTTTTTCCCCAGGACAATTTTATAACCTTCTAGGGAGACGTTTTTGCCCACAGTGATGAGGCACCTCATTGCTTATGCTGTCTGCCTTAGGTAAACAAAAAAAGCTACCCTGCAGTTCTTTACAAGTCTTCCTCAGGAGGGGAGGATGTTGAATAGTTAAGAAAAATAAGCTCTCTTAAAATGGCCGCTCTGTAACTTCCCCCAAAAGACATACATGAGGAGTAGTGATTGTTCAGAAAGAAAATAGTTAAAATATTTTGCTATAGATGAATGCTGCTTGCAGGAAGCAATGGGTTAGATAATATGTTCATGAAAATAATCAGTCAGAACAAGATATGTATTCAACAATACTGGATTAAATTTGTGGTGTATTATAGGACAGATTTGCAGAACAGATGGAAAAAGGGGTTAATTACATTCTTTATGCTCATAAAAATCAAAATCTAAAGGGCCCCCAAAAAATTATATTAAAATTGCAATTTTATTTGAACAAGCTTTTCACCTGGCTTTTATAGTACCTCATAAAAACAGCAGTAGTGTGGGCATGTACTCTTTTTTCCCCACCTTGGATAAGGCATCCACCAACTTATTTATTTCGGGTGACCTTTAAGGCTTCAATATTTCCAGAACTGTTTTGGAGGTTGAACTTCTTTTAAAACCTTCTTTTAAAAGCAGTCTCTTGTGGATTACTAGTTGTTAAAAAGATATGATGTTTGTGATGCATTCATAAACTCTCTATAGCATCATTTTTGTCTTGACTTTCACTGAAGGTTTCATTTTAGACTGCTCTAACACTGTAATGCTTATTAATCACTGAGGGGGGAAGCTTATTCATGAGAATTTTCCCGAGAGAAGCCTTTGATTAAAGCTGTTTTAAATCAGTAAAATTATTCAGTAATATTTTCCAAACTAAAATTGTGTAAAATTATATTTTTCTTCTTTTTTATATTTCTTATTTTTATCATCCTAAAAACAATAACTTACTGTGCGAACTTCTCTCTCCTCTCATTTTTGAGAATTTGATTAACTATAAAAAAAAATCTTATTGCCTGTTATTGCTTGTTCTCAATCTAAAGAATAGCTTCATTCAATCCTTTTGTAAGTAACTTCATCCAAAGTGAAAGTAGGAAAAAAATGAACAGGAAGATCCTTTTCTACTCTTAAGAAAGAGGATATCAAAATTTCATTCTGTGTTACCAGTTTTTTGAGAGAGGGTGAGACTAGAAGAAAACATGAGCGTTTCCTTAAATATTTAGGGTTTTTTAATTTAGTGAAATCTAGTTTTAAAAGTCTTTGAAACACCCAAGTTTATTTTTCTTATAGATATACAACTTTTTTGAAACATTAAATGTGAAAGAAAACATGACCTTCAATCTTCTTCAGTGATTTGACAGTCTAAAATGCTAAAACTGAAAAGATTTGTTTCTGATTACATAAAACTGTAGCTCACTTCACCAGTTTTAGTTAAAATTGATGGGATATTAAGCTAATTTTGAAGACCAAAGCTCCAAATATTTTAAATATCTTGCTAGTACTCTGAGCCCAGGATAGCATTTATGGTGCAGTGCAGGTTCTGCACTTTGACCCTGGCCACAAGCACCCAGCTGGGTAGAGGAAGCTGCCCTTTGGGTGCTTTGATCTGCTGTCCCCTCTTCATACAATTCTTTGCATTCAGCTGATTTCTGCTACACTGGCTTGATCTCTTTATTTCACTGGTGAGCTCCAGAACAGAAGGGAGCCAAGAGTTTGTGCCTGTTTGCTTTTAAAAATGAGAAATGAAAGTCAAGGTGACCTTTTGCTCATGAGATCTCAGATCAGAGCCAAGACTGCACCAGCAGCTGTGCTATCGTGGCATTCAATCACATCTTCTGCTCCATCTTCAAAAGTATGTCAAGCATTTGATAACTGTGGGGAGAAATAGACCAATTTTAACTTACTGAGCCATTTAGTTGGAAGCAAGAGCAGACCCTCCTTGCCCCTTGCTTGATGTTACTTTTGCTGCATGTCTGCGTCACTTTCATTTGTGTTGCACTTAACAATGTTGCCTTTAATTCTGTTTACCATAATTTGAACATTGCAGAAAGAGTCAATGGCACCCATTAGAGTAGCTGCTTGGTGCTCTCCACTCTTTGACACTGTTTTCCACTGCTTGTAATCTTGTAAAATATACAGATTTAGGCCAAACTTTCAATGCGCAGTATCTGTCTCCAGCTGTGTTTTGGGCTTGCTTTCCTTTTTAAATCTTTCAACCAAAAATAGTAGTTGCTTCTAAGCACGTTTCATGTTAAAACATAAAAAGGGAAAACATATGTCATTGTCCACAGTGAAAGAAAATCATAAAAATGAAGCAAATAAAAGAAAACCACCAAAACCTTGCAGTGTTTTGTTGAAGTTATGTCTTGCTTGTGCTGGAAGAATAAAACAAGCAAAACTTCAAGCTTATTTAAAAGCAAGCCCTGCCTGTAACTACTTCATTGAAATTAATGCATTGCTGTATTTTGGAGAAGGAATGTCATGTGTACTTGTCTTTCTATATTTTCTGGGTAGGACCAACAGCAGAGAAATCTCAAGTCTTGTCTTTGAATGAAAACTTGTTTCAAACCAAGAGATTTTTAGCTGTTGCATGTATCTCAACAGCAAAACATATATTGAGGTAGCAATTATCTTGGTGCCCACCTGGAGAGGGAGAGGCAGGGAACTGGGGAAATCCCAAATGAAGTAGAGAGTCAGGGGGCTGGGCATGTTCAGTAAGAATAGGAACACCTTGTGCCCAAACCTCAGCAGCAGCTGAGTGAGATTGCCTTGATGTGACGAGCTGCAGCTGCTCATGCTCTGGGAACCCAGAAGCAGGCAGGAAGGGTCTGCAGATTGCCACAGCCCTGAGGAAGGCACCCTTATAGAGCAGACTTCCTGAAGGTAGATGTACGGTCTTATAATTAGAAAAGCAATATTGAAATAGTATATAGTTGGTTTAAGTGGGGGCACTGTATATAAATACAAACTATGGGGGCAAAAATGTGGGAGTGGGGAAAAAGAAAAGTTGTCAGCAGTCAGGAACTGTTTTTGTAATGGCAGCTCGTACATCCTCAGCACAGTTCTTTTGCACCTTCCAGATATGTGCTGTAAACACCGCCACATCAACATGACTAAGTCGATTCAGTTCTCCCAGGGCTCTGGTGAGATTACCAACTCCAGAATGTCTAAGAAAAGGATAATGCTGAAGTGCAGTAAATTTGCTACTTGAACACATAGAGTGCAGTGTACCATTTTGCTGTGGATTTGACTGACAGGTTTGAAAAATCCTGCTCTGCGTGCTTTTGGAGGAGTAGTAAGACAGAGAGGGAAGATGTCCAAGCCTGTACTTCCTTGCAAAGGAACAGATCTCATTTCAGTTCCCTTCTCAGCCATGCACAGTAGGGAACTCAGACTGTATTGTGCTAATTAAAGAGCTGGACCTCAGCCTATTTTCAGACTTCGGGGATTCCTTCATCATATCCATCAGTCATTGCTGAGCTGCCTAGGTTGTTGCTTCTTTTCCCTGTGCTCTCTGTCAGGTTTTCAGGCTCTTTGATCCAGATCTTCAACTGGTATAAGTTGGTAAAGCTCCCTCAGGACTTAGTTTTTACAGATGAAAGAAAATGCTATTTAAAAGCTCTGCTTTATCAGTCTATGGGAAGTTGAATATAAATGGCTGCTGCTTGCAGTACACATGTGGTTGCCTTAGCAATAAAGTCACAGTCAGATTGAAGGGGCCCTGTGTAGGACAACTGATATTGTTAAAGAAATGCAACTCTGGCAGAAAGGTTCATGGCAATTAGATTTAGATGTCCACTGTCAAGGACAGTTAATATGCTCTTTTGCTGCTCAATTATGACTGAACAAACGTAATTCTGGCATTTTACATAGAGCTTCCTGAGAAAATTTGCTTTACTTGTAACAAAAGAATCATCTGCATCCTTAGTGCAGATGGAAACTGTGTGGATGGATTAATCATGATACCTATCGCAGCTGATATAGGATTCTCCTTTCCTTGTCACAGTACAAACACCATTCTTAGCAGTACTTTAAAAGCATGTTAATTTCTCTTATATAGGAAAACACTTTCTCTAACACTTTTTGAAGCAGGAAAAAAAGGCAGCAAGCTTTCATTGCACAGTATCTGCTATAATTGTTTGTTTGTATTATTTGAAGACACTTAAATCGCTATGTTTTCCTTTTGTGTAACTTTTATGTTTTATGCATTTTTTTGTATGGTGGAGAAGTCAGGACTAGCAATTTTACAAAAACGCTTGTGAATCCTGAGAGGATAGATGATATTGAAATTTGGGATAGTAAAAAGTCTATCTAATCAACAAGGAGTTTTTGGTGGAAGAAAGCTTTCAGTAATGAGATCTTCCTGATTCATCCCGATGATGGAGGAAAGGAAAATGCTGTAAGTAGTTTTGCTGATGTCCAAATAATAAGCAAGGAAGGACAAATAGGAACAGAACAAGGAAGGTCTTCTGTGTATGTATGTGTGTATGGATGGGTTGCATAACAGGACTAGCCTTCTCAGGAAGTGGAGTGTTTTCTCTTATGTTACAGAAAAAAAAGATTAACAGCAAATCCACCACTTTTGTGAAGTGCGTTCTTTCCCCTCTTAGATCACAGAGTCCTCATTTAGACTAGGTGCCTAATACATCTTGCACTAGTGCAAACAAATTGGTGGTATGACCTATTTCAAAAATAAGTATCATTTTTTATTTTTCTCTCCAAGTAGTGAATTGTTTTTCTTTTTCTGTAATTTCTCTTTCAAGGGATTTCTAATGCGCTATTTATTTGTTTGTTTATTTATTTACAAGTAACCCTGACATAGGTACAAATATGCAGTGCTTCCTATTTTATGGGAACCAGTGGAGAGTTTTTCCCTACTTCAGAGATGCTCTAGAAAGGGGTGAAATGACTTTTTTCCAAAGCAGTACAGAGTGAGACCTTATCAATAATAACAACTAAATGTTGTATCAACCATTCTGTTGAAAATCATGTTTTGATGCATAATATTTATATATTTATACAAAAATAATGGCTAGAATACAGCTTTTCCCTTGGGAATCATTTTTATTTTTCATATTGTGTGCATCTCAACTGCACCATACTCTGAACTTTCCCAGTGTTTCTGATGAGATTCTTCCAAAGGTAATTCCAAAGCACATTAATAAGTTAGCAATGATCTTGTTATTACTTATTCTTTGTTATGTACCTGGAACTAACATGAAATAGAGAGCATTTGTTCTAAAAAGAGTCAGAATCTAATGTTACTTTTCTGTGGATAAAAAACTTCAATTCAAACTTACTGTCCTTTCGAAAAAGGCTAAGACATTCACTTGAGAACATCAATTAGAAATTTTTGCTTTTTTGTGCATTGTCATAGTATTTTCTTACTATCTTATTTGTTTCCAGTTTGTTCTCATGATTAGAAGCAGCTTTTTCACAGTAAACCAATCCAAATATAAGTTCATATTCATTTAATTCATAAAACTCTTTCTGTCCTGTGTAAAGTGAATCAACACATTCCCGTGTGCCTTCCTAACAGAAAATCTTTTATTAGGAATCAATAATAAAGTACATCTGGATAGGCTTAATCACCATATGTCTTGGTATAATTTGAATACATGTCAAAAAAAAAACCAACATGTGTGCATTCTGGAATTTAATAACTTTATTTCCATTAAATGAAGTTAACACTTCCCATTTATCTTAAGTTTTAATAAAGCCTCTTCTAAGCACTGTTGACTTTAGAAATGATCTACTTACATAGGTAAAACAGTTGAACGTGCATCTAATGTTAGCTGACAAAAGCCTACATTCAAAATGAAGGCTCTTATTTGTGTACCGTTACAGAATCACAGAATCTGTAGGGGTTGGAAGGGACCTCGAGAGGTTGATTCCAACCCCCCTGCCAAAGCAGGTTCCCTACAGCAGGTCGCACAGGTAGGCATCCAGGCAGGTGTTGAACATCTCCAGAGAAGGAGACTCCACCACCTCCCTGGGCAGCCTGTTCCAGTGCTCCGTCACCTCACTGTAAAGAAGTTCTTGCGCACATTTGTGCGGAGCTTCCTATGCTGCAGTTTCCAGCTGTTTCCCCTTGTCCTGTCTCCACACACTGCTGAAAACGGTCTGGCCACACTACTCTTTCCCCCACACCTTAGATATTTATAGACCTGGATCAGGTCCCCTCTCAGTCTTCTTTTCCCAAGGCTGAACAGACGCAGTTCACTCAGCCTGTCTTTGTAGGAGAGATGCTCCAGGCCTTTCACCATCTTTGTGGCCCTCTGCTGGACTCTTTTCAAGAGATCCCTGTCTTTTTTGTACTGGGGAGCCCAAGACTGGACACAGTACTCCAGATGAGGCCTTACCAAGGCAGAATAGAGGGGGAGGATCACCTCCCTCGACCTGCTGTTACTGGAACATGCTATTATAGAAATATCCAGCCAAAAAAAGCTCTTAATATGTTGCCAACATTATCTGTAAAAACAAATTCTAGTTAAAATACTTTTTTCTTTTAACAAAAATATCTCTGCTTTATTTGGAAAGATTAACTCCTACATGTTCCATTTAATACCAGTATCTTAACACAAAAGAAAATGTATCAGCTACTGAAACTTTTAGTTCTCAAGACATTAGCTCTCCAAGGAGCAAGTAACAGCCTTAAAAATATCATGTTTTCAAATTATCTTCACTTTCTGCTGTTAGCACAGAAATTATAATATGATACTCAAGCTGTTTTTCAAGTATCCACTAGAATCAGAATGTCAGGTAAATCATTCTCTATACATATTGGGAAGATGTAGTTATTTTTATTTTGTGAAATTATTGCTTTCATATAAACCCCTATTACTAGTAGTTCAAGAAAAATTACTTGATATGTGATAGTGATTTTAGGTAGACTGATTAAACGCTGCATTGTATCAGTCAAACAGAGCAATGATCTCTAGATGATGAAACTCTTGTTTTAGTTATGATATTATAGCATAGGAAGTAGATGGCATTGCTCATAACTCTGTGCTTAGTAATTTCAGGTTACAGATGCTTGAGTTTTATGATCAGGTGATAGCTTCTCAGCAGACCCTGTAGATCCCCTGAGAGGTACTAGCAAATTTTCATATCATTTTTCTCACTTCTAAAGATTCTTACTCCAGGTAAGATTATACTCACCTATGAATGTGATGGCAGTTTTGTAGTTGCTGACAGTAATTCAGGCAGGAAAAGAAAGATCACTCTTTCCAGTTGTTACATTGGTAAGTTGTCAGTTTCTTCCTGTACATGACCTACTAAATACCTCCACAACACGTTACTTTTGTGCTGATTGTTCAATGTGTCTAATGGACAGCAAAAAAAAAATCATTATTATAAACATTCTTAGTTTTCTCACACAGCTGTAGGTTGCAATGTATATGTATCCACATACCCCAGAGCTTGTTCCGTATCTTTCTCTGTGAAAGGTGTTTATTATTTAGAGAAATAAAAGGTGCACATCACTGACGTGCTTTAAGATACACGTATGCTTCAGATATTCTAAGACTTAGCAGAAGTAAGTTAATGGCTACCTTTATCTTGCATTACAGGTTATAAGATAATCGTGGCACATAAACTCCTGTTCATGTACTTTCTGTTGTACTTGGGAAAGAGGGGAGAATAAGAGTTGGGATCCATCTAGGAATTCATGCATTATTTGACATGTATGTATGGTAGACAGATATATTTTAGATTAGCATTTTTAGTTATGAATGGAGCAATTAACATAATTGGGATAATCTAAGATAAGGAGGGACACGTATTAAAAACGTCTTCCTCAAATGCAAGAGTTTTTTGCCATACATAATTCTAGTAAACATTATTTGCGTGTGAGAAACGATCTCACTATTCTCAAAGAAATGCAGAGAAATTTAATCACTGACAGGCAGCATTACAGTAACAAAAAATCCCCGGAGCAGGGATCTTGGAAGAAAGCAAGTCTGTATCACACAGTATTGTGCAACTGAAAATGCTCTAATGTTCTTTTCCTTGCCCTAAGATCTGCTGAAGTATTTTTGCATTTCTCACGAAGCCCGGGCTTCTCTCCTGGGTGCTTTTATCCAGTGAGTCTTTCCTCCCAAAGCCAGTGTCTCCTGCAACTTGTGAAATCAAAGCCCTGTAGGATGTGTTGCAGAGAGGCATGAAGATCTTGTGGAGTCCTGCTGAACTTTCAGGTGTTTAGATGAATGCAGGCTGCCTTTTTTTTTTTTTTTTTTCCTCCAGTTTTTTTTCTACCTGGAAGAAAGACTTAATGGGCTACTTCATTAGTATGAAAGCATCTAGTAACAATTTCTTTCACCTCCAAAGAACTTTGCAAGCATTTGCTGAATTGATCTTTCATATGTATTGAGGAAAAAAAGTACTTCATCAGTGTGCTCTAAATATAATCACAAGTTCCTCTCCTTGATATTCTCAATATTTTGGAGATTTTCTGCTTCAAATACTAATATAATGATAGATTTTTAGGAGCTTACCCAGAATGTTAAAATCTTAAACAGAAATTGCAGCTGGTATTTTCCTGGAGTTGATCCTGATTGTGAATCTTTTTGATTTGTTCTTTTAATCTGTTCATGTTAATAGTCTTGTTCTTTACGTATCTCAGGCAGCTCTTCAAACTATTTTTAAAAATGTTCATTCAAGAATTCAGATTCTAATAATGTCAGTTAAAAGTATACAGACTAGCCTAAAGATTCTGTGACTGCTGAACTATCAAACTCACTTTAGCATATACTACCTATGTTAAAAATTGTACCGTATGTCCATAGTCCAGGTGATTATGTATATGAGTTTCAATATCTTGATAGGAGTATGCTTGCTTATATTTAAGAGCTCTCCATGAAACAAAATGACATCTGTTCCAGTGTTTATAAACTTCCTGTAAAAGTGATGCTCTACGCAGGCAGTGTTAGAAATACCCATAATTAAAAGATAAATAATGACAGAAATTACTATAATGAGGATTAAAAAGCAGCTGATATACATAAAATGTAGTCTGGTATTCATGTTATTTTCTAGCCAAAGAAAAAACCTATTTCCTGTATCTAGGATAATAGTAGTTCCTACAACATTACTATCACTGCTGGTATTACTGTGGAATTTTACAATTGGGGTTTTAGTCTAGATGGCTTCACATAGTAAAAATTGGACAGGGTGAAGTAAAGCTTCCAGTCTAAAATAATTTACCATACGGAAATAACAGGTAAATATATCAAATTAGTAGAGGAATAATAGTTTGTTTTCTGCACACTACAAATATCATGAAACATGCTACTCTTAACAGCATCTGCAAACTGATGTGATTAAGTTTGGAGTAATTTCATATTTCCTGATTAATTTCAAATTATGTATCAATTTCTCCATTAGATGAATTTTTATTTCTCCATTTCAGTCTTCCAACATTTGGGGAAATTGACTGCAAAGTAATTTTCCTGAGAAGACATAATATACTTTTCCAGTTCAGATTGACCTAATGTCTGATAGAGAACTTCCTACAATATATACTGATATCTAAATCACTTTCCTATTCTGCAGTTTTAGCAGAATTGTGCTTTCTCTTTAACAGCCACAGGCAAAAATGAGGATTGGTGAACTGATTTCATACTCTTCTTATGTTGTCTATTTAAAACCATATGGAGATATCTGATTGATACTCTGAAATGTACTGTTTTGATCTAGACTTTTGTTATGGAAATTGAATGTTACTGCATTTCAAACTAATAAATAGGTATAGGCAGTGAAACGAAGAGAAAATAAGACTTTTTTTTTTAACACTTATTTATTTGACCAAAGGCTGAGAATAAAGAAAGACGTAGATACAAAGAACAGATTGGATACTTCAGAACACAGACTGAAATAAAGGAAAACTAGCAGGAAAAAAAAAAAAAAGAATCCGCATGGTGTACACAGAACACATCAAACAAGTTCTTTGTTTTTAGGCACTAGGGTTTATTATCTTCTATGTAAAAATACTCTATAAGAGTATTCCTGATAAGTGTTCCTGATTTTCTTTTTCTCATCAATCCAGGTATCTGTGAGAAACTCTTGATTCACCTGAGTTTGCTAAATGCTAAATCTTTCTGACCTTTTGTACAGTACTCAGAGCACAGGCCACTAAGCTGATCCACGTGTGCTTGGGGAAAATTACAAATTTTAAAAAAAAAAGCAGATGTCCTATGATTAAGGCCTTGTGTCCATTTTCCAGTGTTACCTGGAAAGCTTACTTAGTTAATATTTGCAGCATAACAATGATCTTCTCGTTCCCAACAGTGTTGTAGAAATCTGCCAAGCGCTATGGAAGCTCCAAGCACTGTGGTCTTTTAAATCAGAGAGTCTACAGAGAAAACCCAGTTCCCTTAACTCAAAAAAATTAACATAAACTTCATTTCCTCCTTGTATTTTCAGACCTGCTTCTTGCAAGACGAACATGCGAGTAGATATCATTTGCAAGAGAAATATTATCAGGCCTGCAGAATTGATCTGTTACTAGTTCTTACTTTCTGTTTAATATTCAGTTCAAATCCCATTGCTCCTACCTTTGCCAGCTGGCATACAAGAATACAGGATGGCAAACTTCTTTCATTGTAAAATGCTCGCTGTTTTTCCATGAGATTTCTTTAGAACTCAAATGGAGTTGTGCTTTTGGCGGAGTGTATATAATCATTAGATTTACTGGACTAATGTCTGTTCTCTCTTTGTTAACGTTATTTCATTGGTAACTACTCCACTGCAGAAGGTAAATTAAGAGGAAACCTCCTATAAAATTCTGATTTAGCTATGGAATTTAATAGCGATATATTCAAGTGAATGTCAATGGCTTGAGTAATTTGCAGTTAAACTAGGAAGCCTACAAGTCTTTTCCAGCCCTAAAGACCTCTGAATCTATGGCATAGTTGAGAAGGCTGTACATCAATTCTTGGCAGCTGACCTCAACAAAGGGCAATGCCATCTTATTAGTTTTTATTTCTTCTACAACCTTTTAAATGCCAAAAACATTCAGAAAGTAGAGTGCACCTCACTGTTCAGAGCTCTTCTATAAGCTGTAGTTGCTTCAAATTCTCCACATTTGCACCTTACCATGCAGCACTTCAGTTTGTTCAAGGAGATAATAATGGTGTCCCTGCTGTGCGTCTGACACAATTATGTTTTCACATAAAACCAGCTATTTTAAAATGGCTAGAATTTTAAGATGTTTTTGAATTAGAGGTCTCCTGCACCCTCTGCTCACCTTCCATTTTTCACCTTCTTTCAACTGCTGTTAAAAGACAATGTCCTTCAGCAAAAGCAGTTCCTGAATTGAATATCAGCTTCAGCACACCCCAGTGAAAACATTAGACTCAACTTAGTCTTGTTTTTCCAGGGCCACAAGGCTCAGTAGCTAAGTGAATATCTTTTGTCCAAGAACTGACACTATCTCCACTCTACAGGAGAAAGTCTGCAAAACCTCAAGTAGACTGTCCTCAAAGAAATCAAAACTCATTTGTTGTTTCAAGAGTGTATTTTGTATTCCTTCCTGTACAGTGTCAGCTGCTGTGACCTCACTGCCTTAATGCAGTTTCTCAAAGAGACTTATCACCCAGAGTGAATTTACACAACTGAAATCAGTGGAGTTCCACTTATGCATCATCTGAGGTTATATGTAATTAGGAGTATTATAGCACACATAAACACTCTACTGTTGAGAAATGTGTAGATGGGAAAATACGTAAATGGCAAGTTTCTGATACTGTAGTTTTATATTAAAATGCATAGGAACAGAGTTAGAAATGCTCTGGCATGAGCACTAAAAATGCATATGCAAGGTTTGAATGTGACTATTCATATACTTAAAATACATTAGGAAGGTAGCATCTGCAATTGTAATTTATTCAAACTTTTTTAATAATGGTTTAAATTTCTGCCACTTAAAAAGAGGGAATTTTTCTCCATTAACCACAGAACGTTGCTGATGGATTTCCAATATGCTAAGCTAGTATGAGTCCTTTATGGACCTGTATCTTGAATGAATACCTTATTGTGTATGATCTCTCCTAAGATGACTGCTAACAATATTTTAAATCATGGGTCTCATCACAAACTGTGATTCACCTATGGATGATGCATAGGACATAAATTTATTTCTTAAATCAATGGTATAGTTTCATTCAGGTGCATCCTCTTTCCTGCTGGAATGTGAAAGGTTTTTATTATTTCCAGATACATTTTTAATATAATATTTTAATATTTCAACTGGTCTCATCATATTCTATCTTTTTGTAAGTTCTTATGTCACGTATCTAACTGGAATATCTAAGCATTTTTCAGATAAACATATAGCATAACTAGCAACAATCCCAGGGCTGTCTATTCTCACGTGCTCTCTCTGGAGAGAGAGAGCACTGTGCGTTGTAGCACCTTATTTTGGTTTGTTCTTGTTCTTCCTGTTGTTTCTGGCAGTCATGAAAATATATTCTAACTTAAAGGTATTAGGTGAAACGTCTAAGGGTGTTTTCATCCTCTCCAGTCCCCCTGTCGAAAATAACTGTGAAAAAGGCTGAAGTAAGAAATAAGCTACTTTAATTCTTGTCTAAGACTTCAGACTGTGGGATTTATTGCAATTCTGAAAATGAAATGTCTTTATTTTAAATAAAGGGGGAAAGATTTTTCATCTTTTTTTTTTTTTCCCCTCTCATTACCAGTTGATAAAACCACGTCTGATGAGGTATCCTCTCCTACATTTAACACTGTGGTTTGCAATTCAGTTCACACATTTAGGAGATTCTGGAAATGAAGAGAAATATGAAATATTGGGCTTATGTCAAGAACAAGCTGTCTAGTATTAAATTAAAACCGGAGTTGAAGCTTCTTTCATTGATGAACAACTGGTTTTTATTGTCCCCCTTGATTCCTTGACTATTATGTAAGCTGTCATATTTATGTAATCATCTTTTTGGATATTGCCACTTGAAGTTTATTGTAGATACCTTTCCCTAATACTATGATTTATTGTACTGGATTTGTTGCTTCTGAGTAAACCTTGCTTTCACTTGGAGGTTCATTAGGCCAAGGTAGAAGTATATAATATTGTATTTGGAGTAGGTATGAAATCTGTGGATTCCAAACTATATTCTTTATCTCATCAAATTATTTTACACATTCCTTGCAGCGCTTGCTCTTCGTTTTTATGCTGAATTGTAGATCTTGTACCCTTTTATTCTTTATTCTCTTTCACTTGATCTTTTTATACAGTTTCTCAGGAGAAATTAGCAGTGATGATCAATGGCTGCGTTGCTTTGAATAATTCTACTGTGTGCAAGTAATCAGATGTGGGATTACAATAGGAAGCTCATTAGGCTGACATGAGTCAATTCAACAGAAAGTAAGAAATATTAGCAGATAGATACATTGAGAGAAACTGACAGATCTAAGCACTCCCTAGGGAAAGCTATTTTCTGTATGTCATTTTTGTAGCAACAAAACCAAAGCTGATCATTTTGAAAGACTTAGGAGTAACAAACATAGAAAAACTGTAATGTAATAGGAACTTCTTCACAGTTGACAGGAAAGGTCAACAGACTTTTGTAGTTTGATCCTCAAATACTGCAAAATGAAGCTTAGTTTTAGCTAAACTGAAGAACTGGAATTCTGCTGGCGCTTTGTTCACAGCAGAAGATTTTTCTAATTGCAGATGTAAATTTTTGGTTTTGTATGGAAACCCAAAGTTATTTAAGTTATCATCTTCAGAAACTCTGTTCCCTGTTTCACTTGAACTTGTTCAAAATCGTTACACAGGATTTCCCTTTGCCCTAGATTTGTTTACAGTATGAAAATGATCAGAAAGAATGTCTTACCACAGAACTCTTGAAATTAGTAAACATGCATTGTAGCCTTTGTAGTTTTCCTGAATTTTTTCCATTGAGTTTTATACAGTAGTACTTCTGTAATAGGCTTCTTTAGAATGGCCCAAAAACATATTAAAAAAAAATATATCATTAAGTCACAAGGTGTTCTGTACTAGGAGAGAGTGAAAAGAAGAAAAGAGTTTGATGGGGCTTAAGAACATACCTAGTCTGAACTTATGTGAGCGTGAGCATCGACATTTTATTTTTCCTCCTTGCACCCAAGGCACATAAAAGAAACATGGAAATCATGGTTCTTAGTATCTTGAAAGTTCAACAGTCTCTATTTCAAATTAATAATCACTAGAATTTTTATGAAAAATAATACATACCAACAAGACTGTTTAAAAAGAAAAAAATGGATTTATGGATAGCGCAGTTTCAAGACTGGAACTGGAATTACTGCTTTGCAGTTAAATAAATAAAAATCTTAAGGTTAGAATAGAAGGGTCCTTAGAATCCCAAGCCTTAGAAAATAGCTACAGCCTTTAAAATCAGGCTATTGGCCCCATCTGAGGAAAATAAGGAGACTGGGAGTTCCTTCAGATTTGTACAGCCCAGCACTGGATGTGCATCACCCAGGGTACTAGGAAGCCCAGAACTGCTGTTTTCCAAACAGCAGCTCCACAAATAATTGTGATGTCTTGTCCTGAGGAAGATGGCTTAGCCATATATTCAATAGAGAACTGGACAACAAAAAAAAATCCCTTGAGTCTCCCTCCTGGAACAGAGGAGAAAAATAAAAGGTGGTTATTTTCATGCTATGCATTACAAAAAGCCTAACTGCTTGTGTAACACACTGTAAAATTTGAAATAAGTTGATGCTGTTTGTAAGACACAGGACATGTAAATCTATAAAATGCCTGTATTTCTGGAAGATATGGAGCTATCATGGATATTGACAGGTCATCTGAAGACAAGAAAAAAAAGTATATCAGTGCACAGGCAATACTTCAAAATATTTATTTTCAGAATCCATGGCTCATGATGTCACAGGAACATGGACTTCATTCATCCTGTCCTCAGTGCTCAGCAGTAGGTTTTGTCTGTATCATGTTGAGAGCAGAGATGCAGATGACACCCACTCCATCTGTGTGGCTTCTAATCTGTCCAAGTCAAGCTGGACTTGAGGAACTCCCTTCCAGGGGTCTAATTTGGGTGTCACTCAGAGGTGACTCAGTGGATGGCTGGTGTGCATTATCCTTTATATTTCCAGGCTCTTGCATGCAAATAGCAATTCCAAGCACTCTTTACTAAGAGAATTTCACTCCTCAGGAAAGCTAATGTTGCAAGGAATTTGAGACCATAGGCGTGGGCTTATAGTGTATCTGCTGCTGTTCATCCCTATGAACATTTGTAGATACATTAGCAATGCATATTTTAGCAAACCTTGTCTGGGGATCTGTAGTGAAATCCAAGCATGTAAAAACTGGGTTAATCTAAACCCCAATTTATATGAACTTTGGGGCACACAAGTCCATAAAATAGATAAGCCAAACAAAAGCAAAAAAGCAAATACTTCTTCGAATGGGGGGAAAAAATTGTGCACATGTTAATCTGCAGTATTGTATTGGTTGTACTTGAGCCTTCAGACCTAGCAGAACTAAGCCTCATACTCTTAATAACAAAAATACAGCTTTAGCTCATTTTTCAGGTTTTTATTTAAAATGAGAAAATCCTGTTACAAAGAGCAGAGGCCAAACTTTGCCTATTAATTCAGTTTTAATAAGGATTGTTATGTACTGTGGTATTATTCTCTGTGCACACTGATGTTCCTGTTTTCTCTTCACTCCTCTTCTTAGTGTGAAAGCTGTCTCTTCTCACTAATTAAATTTCATTACCTCCCACTGAAGTGAAGAGACTGAGAGATTGTTGGCTGACTGCCTTTGACATACTTAATCAATCCCTAGAGAACAAATAATGACCCTTTTTTGTTCATTTTAACTTGTAACCTTTTTTCCCCTTCTAAGACACAATTTCTGCAGTCATTTGAATTTATGTCCATCTTCATTTTCAAGACTCTAATGGTAATTCATTCTGTGGTCATGTAAGCAATCAATAAGAGGATAGATACTTGTCTCATATTTAGCATGAATATTAAACTTACAATGTCATTTTGCCCTTAAAGTTCTCTTCAGAATTATTCACAGAAAACTCTAGAATTGTGCTGTATGGGAGTAACATTGACAGTTACTTAACTGGTCTAATCTACAAAGATATTTACATGGAAGCTAGATTTCACCTATAGGACCTACATAAACTATACTGCATATTTTAATTACGTGTACAAATTAATATACGGAGGTGCCCCACTGATTTAAAAGAAGTGATACTACACATGAACTGAACAGTAATTCTCAGTTTTTGACTAAGGATAATGGATACTAAGGATGCCCCTTATCAGGTATTAAATCTGGGCAGATAGTAAGGACCAAGAGAAGGAAATAAGTGAGCTTCTAACAAATAGTATTATATGTGGATTTGTAATGGAGAGGATATGTGCACACTTCTTTTGCTATTCAAAACAGCTTCTTTGTTCAGATAAGAAAATGTTAATACAGTGAAAATAGTGAAAGAATAAACAAATGAGAATTCTTCTAAATTAATAAACTGTAGCAACCCTCAACTAGTAAAATAGAATGGTTGCTTCAGTTGTATTTTAAGGAATCAATCAGAAAAATTACATGCAGCCCTGTACAGATATGGGTCATTTTTATCCCTTGAGGTAATTTCTTATTGTCCCTGATTATCTTCCAAGATGAATCCTTTAAAAGATTTCAGTCTGTCAGCTGACTAAATGAGTCTCCTTCTCTGTGGTGAAATTTTGTGAGATTTGATTACATTTGTATAATCATATGTAAGCATGCATCTATCCACTGTTATAAACCACACAAATGTCTAAGTCTACTGAGCATAAAGTCTATCATGACAGGGCTGTGGAAAAGGTTTATACATCTTCTTTAAATAAAAAACCAATGTACTGCCGTGCCACTCTTCTCAGACTTCTCTTGTGGTTTAAAGTCCTTCCTCAGATCCACACTCTTAGCTGGGATATGTAAGTTGTACACAAGATATCAGTTCTGTTGCTATGGCGATCAGTGTGCTAGAGCTGATGGATTTATTTATTTTAATGATTGCTTAATGTTTTAACTAACTATCTGCTGGTTTATAGAAGTCTCAGTTCTGCATCACTTTCCATGGTTTAATGAGGAAAGTATTGGCATGTTTTGCTTTCCAGAACTGTCTAAATCCTTTTCTTACCATGACAGGTGTTACTTTCACAGTATGAACCCACTCTCCAATTAACTGTAAGATGTAACCCAATAATTAGAACTGGCAAATAATAGCATGTGTGTTATAATAACATCAGTGCTAGGAAATGCAGAAATACTCATTTTCAAGACAATGAGGATTCCAGAAATAATGAAAAAATAAATCATAGAATCATAAAATATTTTGGGTTAGAAGGGACCTTTAAGATCATTTAGTTTCAATCCCTGGACTACGGGCAGGGACACTTCCTTCTAGACCAAGTTTCTCAAAGTCTCATCCAGCCTGGCCTCTCCTTTGAGGGAGGAGACATTCATGACTTTGCTGGGCAGCCTGTTCCAATATCTCACCACCCTCACAGTAAATAATTTCTTCCTAATATCTATCTAAACTAGCCTCCTCCAGTTTATAGTTGTTTCCCCTTGTCCTGTCATTTCATGCCCTTATAAAAAAATCCCTTCCCAACTTTCCTGTAAGCTGCCTTCATCATACAGGAATCCTGAGGAACTCTGGCAGGGCTGAGATTTTGTTTCAGTTGTTTGTTTATCATTGCCTACTATAATCTTTATGCCATTACTATGCTAAATCATTAGTTCCTTCAGACTGGTTATAATAATTGCTATTTAATACTCTAATTGCCAGCCATATTCATTAGACATAAATTGGAAAGGAAAGCATCTATTTTGTATAGTAACTAAATAATAGCAGTTTGCCATATAATTCTGAATATAATGTACCATTTTAGGTCAGTTTGTAATTGTCAATCGTATTTGTAAGTACAAAGAAAGGTGCATTCTTTACTTGGCTGAAGTTGCATATGTGTTATTCTCAGTAACTGTGATCAAAAATGCTGTTCGATGATGCTTGAAATATTATTGTATTTTATTTTAAAGTCTCTCTATGAGTCATCTGACTATAGTTCACTTTCATTAAATTTATGGAAAAGGTATTAAAGTGTATGTTCAGCACATTTGGACTTATATGCCCACAGACATGCAGCATTTCATCTGACAAATTAAAAGCAAATAAAATTTGAATCCATAACAATGCCAATTTAGTTTAACATTCAGAAGGAATAACAGAATATAGAATTCGTAGGGTCTGTTTTATTTTTATCAGAATGCTACTATTTTAAAATAACTGGTGCAAATCTCTTTGAGTTTGTCATTGACTACAGGCAAAGAATGAAACCCTATGGCAAAACATAAATACTGAACACAGTTCCATTGTCCCAGTTCAGACAAAAGATCCATTCAAATCATAAGAGATATTTGCCTGGGGAGAAACCAGGAAAGCACTGCTCTGACTTATAATAGCTCCTGGCTGCAAATTCTAATTATATATACGTCTGCAGAAAAGAAAGAAAGAAAACATACCGCAGACTTGACATTTATAGACATCTTCCTCTTAAACTCCTTTCTGCTTTTTGCCGACTTTATTTGGTACATGGCATTTTTTATATACTTTTTGGACTCTAAGGATGAGGCTTATTTGACCTAACTTTTAAATGGAAGTCAACATTAGAGCTGTCTAGACTTTCTAGATCATTGGGGGAAATAAACAAGCAATTTTGAGATATGAATCATCTGAACTTCAGGCAATACCTGAATTAGATAATATCACATATAAAAGGTCTGTTTCTCTCCAGCGATCAAAAATAGTCTAGACCCTATTTCAGATACAGACAAAGGCATTATAGTTTGGTTAGTTAAATCTCACCGCAAGGTGAATAGGAAACATTTCTTATAACAGGTCACTGCAGTTCCCCCAAAAAATGAGGAAAGAAAAGAGCTTTAGTCTTTTGAAGAGTAGAAATTTCTATTGATAACATCTCTCCTTCATTTCTGAGCTACAGAGTACAAGTTAAGGATTGATCTAGAAAGATTAGATGGTTAGATTTTGTGAATACTGTATGTACAGCAGTAAGTACTAGAACCGTCAGATGTAATTACAGATGATTTACTTTGTTGTATGAGGAGCTCAGATGTGGCACTGTGGTCCTGAGACTGCTTATGTGAGGGCTTGCCTGGAGAGCAGTGTTGCTGCAGCATCTGTATAACAGCTGGACTGGGAATACCTCTGCTCTCAGTGGTGAACAGCTGACCACATATGTGGAGGTACATGGTCAGTATTAGCTGTGGTGAGCAATATTTGATTTTGGTTTCTTCTCACCACACGGACTTTTCTCACTCTCACAACTGGAGCAACACAAGAGGTGTCAATTCTTTCAAAGAACCTCATGAACTCTCTGCTGTTTGCATGCACAGATGTTTGAAATGGGGTTTAGCTATTCCTTCAAGATTTTTTTAAAGATGCATATAAAACAAACATGCCCTTAAATGACTTAAAACAGTGTTAATCAATACAAAATGATCTTTGTGATAATCTTGTGATTCCATGTGTATTTCAGACCTGTCAGGTCATATCATGTTATGTCAGCAATGATGTAATATCTCTGAGCTGCTCTAGTCCAGAATGATGTGATAAGACATGACACACATCATGTCTGAACAATAGTACTAGAAAGGGAAGGATTTAGAATCAAACCAAAGCTGTATTAGCATGTGATTATTTCACACACACTTGTACAGTGTAGGCATTGAATGCTGTAAGTATACAAATGGTTTTGTGATTTTTCTCTCTGTTGCTTTAAAAAGCGACTGCTATTTTCCCATAGACTGACGAACTGTCTGAATTTTTTTTACAGAAATCATCTGCTAATGTTGAAATACAGCTCTCAAACTGCCAGTGGGCAAATACTATCTATTTATGGTTCCTCATATTCAGATTTATTTGGTAGGTTTTATTTCTTGCTGAAAGAAAACAACTTAATCCCTTTGGCACCAAAATACTT
The DNA here is from genome assembly GCF_019232065.1 of Centrocercus urophasianus. Classification (NCBI taxonomy): domain Eukaryota; kingdom Metazoa; phylum Chordata; class Aves; order Galliformes; family Phasianidae; genus Centrocercus; species Centrocercus urophasianus. The sequence continues at coordinate 71,183,635 of NW_024884142.1, read as the reverse complement.
TTCAGTAAACCATTCTGTGAGATTTTTCTATAAAAAATGCTTTTCAGAGAATGAGAATCGACCCCTTTCATCAGCTCACATTTCTGCTTCCCAAAGCATTCTAGAGACTAAGAAAGGGTAAATTAAATCTGGATGCACAAGACACAAGAATTTGAGCCTCTGAGGAAGAAGTCATGTTCCCTGTAGGCCCGACCTCCAGTTATTCAGACTGTTGTTTCATTCTGTCTAAAATCTTCTGAGATAAATTGTAGTTGACTAAATCCATTTCACTAGATATTACGTTCAACATGGACCCAAAATACATTCTTTGTCCCAGTGAGCTTACAGCATTTTCTCTGGGAAAAATAAAAAAAAAATAAAAAAAAAATAAAGGTTTGCCTTTCAGAAATGATGTTAACAGGACAAAGTTTCCCTGGCTCTCAAGCCATGGTTATGGCTGCAATTACTTTGAAATGAATAGTGGAGAACACCAGGCGTGATCAAGTCAGGATCATAGCAGCCAGCCCCTGCTGTATTGACCAACTTTTGCACATTGTCTCATTATATACCATTAGCTGCATATTCAGGTGGATGAGTAGGAGAAAGAGTAAAATGCTACTGAGCTGTAGCGTATTACATACCTTCCTAGAATTAAGAAATCCAAATCTACTGTATCTATTTGTATTATCTATGATTTTGAAATAAGCTTAAATAGAAGAGTTTGGCATTTAACTGTTGATGACCTCCATGGAAAACTATCCATTAAATAGTTACTGTAGTGTCAGTTTAGCAATGCAACTACATAATCTCTGTACTTCAGGAGCTATTATTCAGCATAAGTAAAGGTAATGCTATAAAATCCAGCATCTTTGCTATCCAATGAGACCATGGAGTAAACGCACTGTGCATGAATCCTTAGAAGAGCCCTAGAGCCAATGAACACTTCCATTAGCACAGAGGAGCAGAAAGTGTCCCTGGTGGTCATACCCTGAGGCTTTTTCTGTTCCTTGTTGAAGAATTCAATTCAGAAGCACTGCAAAATCCCAGGGGTAGTGCAGTGTTTGATACTAAACAGCTGACCATCACAGGAGCTGAATTTGAAATAAATACTTCAATTTTCAGTTAGAGATTAAGATTTCAAGATTACTACAGATGAACAAATAAAGCCAAAATCATTTCAGGAATGAAGCAGCTTCTGTACCTCTTTTCTAGCTGTGGATTCACTCCTTGTTATAACAAAGCTTGTGAAACCAATACTGCTTTATGAATTTTCTGAATAATAGTATGTTTCAGCTAATTGTAATATATGTTTATATTAGAGGTGTTTCTCCTACTGTGATAATGTAAAGCACAGAAGGGTTTGATGTTAGAAAGAATTCACATTTTTATTTTAAGAAAAATATGCGTACCTGAAAAATCCCACAGATATGTAAGATCTTCTAAGACTCAATATCAGAAGCCTGCTTTTTTTTTTGTCTTACAGATAGATCAGTTAGTCTAATAGGAAATACTGCACCTTGTTACAAACTTTGATTTGTTTAAGATGAATTATAACATCTACATATAAGCTAGCTGTAGAAATGTTCTCTTTGAAATTGTCTGCAAGTTTGGTACATTAGCTCAGCATCTTTGCACCGGGAAGTGTGTGTGTGGTTTTGAAACAAGTGTTTATATTTCTGTGGCTTACTGGGTGGGAGTTTAAGCAGATAAGTAATTTAGGGCCTGCAGATGAGGCAGAGTGAAGTTCAAAGAGTCTGAATGTGGACTTGGATGGCAGGCAACTCCCATATGACACCTCTTTTGCTGATTCTGCCTCCAGCAGAAAGTCTGTCTGCACAGGACAGAGCAACAAAACAAAGGTATATACTTGCTACAGTCTTTCACATATTTCTTGCCAACCTTTCCAAAGACTAATTAATTGTTATATCATGAACTCAAAATGTCATGACATGCTGTCAAAATTAACATTTTTTTCTTTGATGTGATGTAGAATACAGCAAAATTGTTTTTAAACAAGCTCTGAAAACAGGAAAAAAAACTAAAAATATATAACGCTTTCACTGTATCAACATAAATGCTTAACGATAAATACTAAAGTATTCCCTGTCTATGCAATATAAAAATATATTATAGTAAAGGCAGTAATAGCTGCAGTAGAATAACATGGTGCAACAACCAGGGTGTGGTTCTACAGCAGACTCTCTTACTCGTAACAACAGGATTTCTGTTCGCTTCAAAACTTTTAGCAGGAGAAAAGCTTTCTCATTGTTTTTTCAGAAAATAAACTTTTCAAACTCTGCATTTGAAATCTAATCGTTTTTAGCATGCATGTTAATAGTTGAGAGGACAGTCCTTTTCTCTGTGATTATAAAAATCCATTTTAGGTGTACCCTCAGTATGCTATTGCATTTTGAGAGCAGTGTCAGTAGTGATTATTAAAAAAAATAAAAAAATAAATAAAAAAAAAATCCAATGAAACTGTATATTGCCCTAAATATCTAAGAGTGCTAATGCCATAGGGTCACAGTCTGATTTCCATGATTATAGCCTAAGTGTTTTCTGTTCAATTTCAGTTTGATTCAACTCATAAACTGCATTTGCACCAAGACCACCCTTACTAAGAAACTTTTGTTGTAACTTGTGTTCTATTCTCATTTACTTGCAATTTGCCAGTTTAGGTACTTAATGAATCTCCTAAGTTACTGGATGAATTATTCTTTCTAAAAACTTTCATCTGGTGGGGCAGAAGTGTTGCTGATATGCCAGACTGAGATTACTTCAAGGTTAGAACGGAGAGTAAATAAATTCAAAGTTTTTAGTTCCTAAACCTGAAGCAGCAGATTTGCTTCAAAGTCAGTGTTATCCTATAACACCAGTAAGACCTAACACCAGGAAGTCTATCTGCAGATTCTTGTTTCTAGACTAAATCTAGAATGATTTCTATTTATTGGCATTTAAAGTTGATGTATTGGCACAATTTAGCAGACAAATATTTAAACACTGATAATAAGATACTGTGGCTGTCCATGGTCAACAATATATTTTATAAATTTTGTATTTTATTTTGCATTTTTTTAGTTCTCCTCTTTCTAATTCAAAAATATGCAAAGTGTAAGTTCAAAGGCTGCTTTGTCCATTACCAACATCTAGATAAAACCTGCCTCTCTGTTTAACCCAATTGTACCCCAGAGCTGGGAATGCATCCCCCTCATTTGGGGAGCATGAACACTTCAAGCACACTGCAAATGCAGTCACGGGTGCCAACCCTGTGGTTTGCACCATGGGCTATCAGATGGTGCAGGCAGTGTTCAAATCTACCCTGGGAGAGACATCTTCATTTCTGATACTCAGAACAAGCAAATTTGTATTGAAAAATAATATGCCTTTAAATCACTTTGGAACCACTCTCTTGATAGGGTTTCCGCTGTAGAGAATTGGCAAAAGGATTGTACATACCACTGTCTCTTAAATTCTTCCAAAAATGCATTTCTTGGTAAGAAAAGAGCCTTTCCTCCTCCCATTTACTGACACTCCTGAATCCATCCATCCTGCTCAACTGGATAAACTGGAAAGACTCTCCTGAGGAGGAAAATAAAGCTTTTATGGAAGAGATGAAACTAATCACTCTCTGTGAGAAAGAGAAGTGTTCACACAACCCTATGCTCTTATGAAGGATGTTTAGTAATGTATTTGGAAGAAAGATAACCATAGCTCAGCTGCATATGCACAGTGCATTCTATAGCAAAACCATCCCTTCACATAAAAGTTTCCATGAGGAGAACTTCGCTTTTAAAAGATTTCATGCCTTTCATGTTAATATTGACAATATTCATTTTTTCTTCTTTAAGTTCTTATTAATTCAAGTGCTCAGATGACAGAATAATTTCTGAAGTGAAACATCCCATGCCAAAGCTGCCTCTCTTACCAGTGCTTCCTATTTGCTTTTAGCCATCTCTGCTGCTGAGGGATGAGGGCTGGCAGAGGCAACTACCATCTCACTCACCAGCCCTGCTGCCTTGTACAGGTCCTAAAGGCAGAAGAAGGGCCATTTTGGCCCTGTAATGAGACATAAAGCCATAGGAAATTGGCTCATTCGGTTTGCTGCTTGCAGTGACTTGTTTCTGTCTAGCTTATTCTCCTTCATTTAGTCCCTGCTATAAAATGCAGGGCTAACCTGCTTGTTTCCATTGTACAGTCTCATCAGTCTGTTTGTCTGTTTGTTCATTGATGTCCTCAGCCTAAGTAGATCATAAGTCATTACAGGCTTGTGTGCAGCTGGACAGTCGTTTATGCCTAAAGCAGTCTTTGCCCTTAAGAACAGCATTAATAAAGAACATAATACTAATATTTAAAAAAATATCTAGTTCATTATCCTATTTAAAATACTGCAAAGCATTTTCAACAATATCATCACGATTCTTAGTCATTATAGATACCTAAGATTGCAGTCCTAAAATACAACTTTTAGAATACAGTAATAATACACTGAAATGGGAAGCTTGTGTGCAAACTGAGGACAGAATATGAGCTTTACCCATTAGTAACTTGAAATTCTCAATGGTATCTTTATGCATCAGGCTGAAGAAGATGTAATCATATTCAGTATACTTTGTCTTCTTAGGAAAGCTACTTTTAAAATATTACTTAAAATCCTCTGCAAGTCTTTAAAAGCAAAAAGAAAGGGATATACCTGAAGAGGTCTGTTGAGCAGAAGTGAGATTGTTCGTATTATTACTATTTAGAGCACATCACTTATAGGTTTTCTATAAATCTTTTATCTCCAGTTTCCATTTTTTTTCTGAACCTATTAAACTTTGGCACTTTTTCAATAAGTTTTGCTACATTTATACATTTTGTCTCAGAGGTGTCAAAAAATACAATTATTTCGGAAAACAAATATACGATACAACATTCAAGAAACAACGGTGCGTTGGTTTTATTACATGTCAGGAGTACTAAGTGATTTACACTGCAATTTGTACTAGATTAGGCTGTAAAATACTCAAATACATTTATTCAAACAAGTACTCATTGAATCTTATTTCACAAAGTAAGGCCGTGCTGTAAAAACTTCCCTGTTGAGATAATGATATTGTTTTTTTACAAGAACATTTCAACCACATTTCACCAAAGTAGTTTTGTTTTTTCTTTTTTAATCAGTAATTTTATTTGGTTACTGCTCGTCTGATGCGGTATTTTCATGGGAAAATGTTAATATCTAATAGAAAGAGAATTAAATGCCTTAATGAATAGTTTCATGGATGAATTCTTATAGAGGAGATAGCCACAACAAAAGTATTAAAAAATCCATTACTATCCCAAAGGACTCACTGAAGTGTTATGAATTTTATTTTGGAAGAATAGAAAACATGCATATTTTGAAAATAATGTTATAAAATCTCTGAGTAATGTTGCCTCATTTTGTTTAATGCAAACTACCACTTACTGTGGGAATGACAACATTTATATTTGAAAGATTTTGATTGTAGCTTGCATATATTTCAATCAGATAAATAAATCTGTAGGATTATCTTTCAACAAATACATTATTCATAAACAGAATTTCAGAAAGACTCTTATGGTTTTACTCTTTCTGCACTGTAGCACATAGCATGACTGTGAAATCTTTAAACTCTATATAATGAGAGTGATTATGTAAGTTGTGGCAAGAAAATGGGGAGTTTATTTCTAGTCTGTTTTGCTCTGACCTTCATTAAGCTTTATGTGAATCAGCCATTTGTTTCAGATACAGAATGCTTTGTGAAAAATCCAGTTCAGAATATCTGAATACTAATGCCTGGAATAACATGATGGTCCAACCTTTGCATGTATAATAATTGGCAGTATAGCTATGCTATTCAGTTTCTATTCCTCGGTAGCTTTTGCTTCTAGGAGATTACCCAGCTAGCTAAGTCCATGCTAAATACTTCTTTTTAGCCAAATGCTTATTATTTGTGCAAATCCTGACTATACAAAATTTTCAATGCGGCATCTCTACAGGGAGATGCCATTTGGGAGAAAAAAATGTCTGTATGTGAGCCCAGTGTCTCGTGTCTCACAGCTGTCCTTCTTGGCAGACTGGCACATGGCATGCACCCTGCAGTCGCTGGACTGCAGGAGATGCTGCCAGACATTGCCATCCAGGAGAAGAATTGCACATCAACAAGCGAAGAAGCAGGCACAAACCTCTAAGGCAAGCAGCCTTCAGAAATGAGGAACTTTCAGAGTGCTTCCAGCTCTTTAAATTCTCACTTTGATTCACCAGATCTGCTCTGTCTTATGACATTCAGGGATCTTGCCTTGAGTGTGAAAAAACCCTCTCATCTGTTTGCTGACCTCCCCTTGGTTAGGTAGCTGTTGCTGATGTTACAGCATAGCTGGAGCTCCCAGTCCTCCTTCTGTGCCCCAACAGCCTGCACTGAAGTCAATGATAGGGACTCTACTACTGGGTATTCAGAACCTCTCCTTACAAAGACTTTCTTAAATTCCATTGGTACATTATTCTTTTAAGCAAATTTAAAACTGTTATGAAAAAAGAGAAATGCAAGTTGACAGTGGAAAGTAAATATACATGAAATATTTGAGTTGCAGGCAGTTTATACTATTCAAGATCTTGTGCTAAATAATAGGCTAATTTCTATGATGTCAAAAGGGAAGATCAAGCTGTGACTCTCAAAGTGTTGGGTTTTTTTGTGGGCTTCTTCAGCTTTTTGTTTAATTGATGTTGAGAAGAATGAATATTAAACAAATGTCAAACTCTGTATGAATATGTTATAACTAATAGGCACAGCAGGAAATTTTGTAATAGTAATATTTTATATTGAACTTATAGGTAGGAACAAAACAATAAGCATCATTTGAAAATTTTCCATTGAGATGATTTTCCCATGAAAAAAAAAAATCCCTTTTTGGAAATGTAAAATTTGTCAAAAAAATATAATTATCCTTCAGATAAAAAATGAAAATATCTGCATTCAACATATGTAGCTTATAAAATATCTCATGTACCTATATACAAGTGATAGGACACAAAGGAAACAGCTTCAAGTTTTGCCAGAGTTGATTTAGATTGGATATAAGGAAGAATTTCTTCACGGAAAGGGTTATTAGGCATTGGAAAAGGTTGCACAGGAGAGTGGAGGAGCCACCATCCCTGGAGGTATTTAAGAGACGTGGTGGTGATGCTCAGAATATGGTTTAGTGATGGACTTAGTAGTTTATGTGGATAGTTGGATTTGATAATCTTCAGGATCTTTTCCAACTTGATTCTATGATTATCAGCACAAAACTTACTCAGTGTAAAATTACATATCAGCGTAGTCAATATTAGATTGTTCTGATTTTTTTATTTTATTTTATTTTTCTTACCTAAACTTGCATCTGAAAATTTGGAAATTTCTGTGAGAATAAGGAATCTTCAAATACAACACTCTGAATGGAAATGGTACATTTTCTCCTCATTACTATTCACTGGCAGGATTTTTACTCTTCATTTCAAACATTATTTTTGCAATCTTAATACATGTTACATAAAACATCTGCCAATATTTTAGCTTCACTTTCATTTTTCACTTTTGCCTTTTTCCATCCCTTTTCGACTTTGCCTTTGAAAAAAATGATATTTATATTTCACAAAAAGAAAATGTATTTACAAATTTCCAAAGTAGACATTTCTGAAATCTAAATAAAGATATGATAGTTGAAAGATTTTGTAACATCTTTGCCTCTTGATGATTGCAGAGAGATGAAAGAAAAGAAAAATTGCAGCTAAGATGGAAAAGTGCGAAGAGAAGTAAAAATATGAAGATTTTCCCATTTTCCCAGCTTGAGCATGATTTGAAGTGGACCTCCAACCCCATTTAAATCAATGTTAGCTACACTGTGAATTACATTCTTGTTTTTGAAATGATAAATTCTTCCCAACCCAGAGTTGTTTCCAAAAAGGCTATTCAATGACTTTATGGGATTAAATGCATCCCCCACACAAGAGTTCATTCAGGACACCTTCATCCTTGAAATGTCTTCTTATTACTGAAAAGCATAGTGAGGCTTCTTTACAAAAACTTGAGCCTTTGTGCATGTTCCAAAGATTGCTCTGCTTCTATTCAGTAAATATTTTCAATAATAGGCAGTAATCCAGCTTTTAGTACAAGCTTTATTGCATAAATTAATTCCTCAATAAATATTACAATGAGTTTACGTGGGGTTTTGTCATCCAAAGTATGTAACAAATATGAACTTGACAGTTACCATCTGGTTCAATTCAATTACAATCAGTAATGAAATAATGTGTAAAAGTATAAAGAGGAAGAAAGCTATGGGCATCTTGAGTGATGAAATTGTGACCACAAATCACATTGGCTATATCCTCAGTTAAGCTGCAACATCTACAGACTCAATAAAAAATGTAACTTGATTGGATGTAAGTCAGCATAAAAATAACTCTATTTTTAAAAAAGAAATCACAATAAACTAATTTCATTTACTTTCTGGATGGAGAGGTAATGCGGAGGAAATAGTTCAGATTAATTTTGCCAAAGCAATTACTACAGCATTTGAAATATATAACAAAAAATTGTTCAAATTGTTTTGGATGAAAATGTGCAAGAAAAACAAAAACGGAGACCTCCTACACATGCAGATGATGTACGTTTTACTTTATCAGAATATTTGTTCCTTGTGTGCTGTAAACATTTCTAAAAACAAGGTCTATCTAGACTGCATGCTTTGCCCTTGATAATAGACTTCAGATAAATCCTTGTCATATTTTCTAAGGTACATTAGACTGGATATCTATTGCCCTGCTCAGCTGGTGATGGCAGCTTTCTTGTTTATAATGCCATCTCTGTTTTCCCGTTTTGATTTAAGCATCCCCATTTTTGCTCTCTTACATCCCTAAGCCTTCCGTCAAAAATGTACAAGGCATTGTGTGCGTTGACCTCAAGAGCTAGCAAATTGATTGCAAATTGGCCAAGGGACCAAACGCTGGTGGGTAATGAAAACTGTGACACCAGCCTGAGATGCCTGAAAGTGTTCCATACTACTTACAGAGACATTAAACAGAACTGACTGCCTCCTGCAGTATTGCCTGTGGGAACACCACCGTGATGAATGCGTGATCAGACCTGGGTGTTTCTGTTAATTATCACATCAAGGAGAAATACAGAGCCCTTTTAATGTACAATGACAGTAAGGGAGGAAAACAGGAAAACTTCACTTAAGCCAGAGAGCAAGCAGGCAATGACTTTATTTTCATCTGTCTTCTCCACACCCTTTTCTCTGCCAAAATCTGTACCAAGTTGTTGCAGCCTCTAGCACCCATCAGCTGCACAAGTATCCATTGTACATCCCATTGCAAATCCTAGAACTTGGTCCTCAAAGAGGCATTCACCATAAGTCACAGCTGTGTCATCTTCCATGAGCCTACAGTTTGTTGATGCTGCCTGTTAAACTATTTACAATGAGAAATAATGGCTTAATTCCTTATACAGTCTGGCACAACCACATGACCCCACGTTCTGTTTGATTATCTGTTACCGTTTTTTTTTTTTTTTTTTTGAAGAGAGATTTCTAAAAAAAAACTCTTTCAGCTTATAATTCTTTGAAAATATCTGATCACTGAATTTAGCCTACAGGTCTTTGGCATTTCTGTGAATCTTCAAGATTCACAAACCCCAATTTTTGTCACTCATTTAGAATTGTGGAAATGGCTTGCAGTTATGTTGATAGGCTTAGATTAGATACTATTCCACTATTAAAAAGTTTTTTCTTACGTTTTTCTTTCTGCTTTATTACATTCTTTGTATCCACTTCTCTTTCCATGTAAGAGGAGGAAAAATCTCTCCCTTCTATACTGACTGACAGGATATCTCTTCCTATGATGCCACTGTCATTCCCATGCACAAGAAACCTAAGTTTAATCTGTTATGAAGTGTACAGCAGCAAGATGGACAGTGAAAACTGAGTCATATGTTTGTTTTATAATATTACCAGTATTGAGCGTGATCAAATTATTGACCATGCAAGCAGGACAGTATAATCTTTGGAAAATGTTTCTGAAAATGTATCTTAGTAGAGTACACAGAAAAAAAAAAAAAAAAAAAATTGGGGCAAATCAACATCTCCTTTGATTTTGGCAGATTCGCAGATGTAAATGATCCCCTTCATTCAGAGACAAATGCTCATGCACACCTTCAGCTGGATGCAGAGTGCACTGTTATTGATCTAAAGCTAAGTAAGCAGAATTCTAGACCTTCTGTATGCCAGATCTCCAAAAGGACTACACTTTGAGTGCATAAATATGTCCTGAATTTCTTGGCAACATGAGGAAGTGCCTCCACAGACTTTTGTAGCCATGCCTACCAAGATATTTCGGCCAGCTGCTGAGTCCTTGATCCTTGACTCTCCTTGATTTCCCCTCAGTCATTTCACTGGTGTATTTAATAAAGATATTTCTGATTCAGTCCTCAATAGTGTGTACAGAGCAAAAGGGATGTCTGTGAACCTCTTGGTCCTCTTGGTGCAACAGATGAGTTTAGCAGAAAATATAATCCAGATCCCAGTCTCAACAGCATCTCAGGAAATGGAATAATGCTTGTCACATTATCCTGAATCTTATGAGAGCAGATCAAACAAACAGTGAAACTCTTTAAATTCCCGCCTGGTTTTGGTCATTTTTAGTAGCTCTCCGTTAAAATAATAATAATAATTTAAAAAATAATAATAACCCCCAGGCTAGAAATCCCAGCACACAATAAATGCCATTCTAGAAAGACTTCTCTTGCTGTGAGCTCCTACCATAGCAAAGTAGAACCATCATCCTTTTATGGAAAGTGTGGTCTTCTGCTTAGTGATTTCAATATTTCCTTTTTGTTCAAGACACTAAAAGATGCCATTTAAATTCTAGGCAGTATGTATCTGATAGTAAACAGTACCCTAAGTTGAGCAGCTGCATGATAAAATGACTGAACCTTTCACTGCATCTCTGTGTATTTTTTCCTTATTAGGAAGTAAATTAACTACAAAGGGTATAAAATATTTACATACGTATTCATGTTTATATATATACATATACACATTGGGCACACTGGGATACCTGCCAACATGTTTTTTGAATACTTTCCGGAGAGAAAGCCTTGAGCCCTGGCTGGAAGCTGAGGCATTTCCCCATGCTGCTGCCAGGGCTAGAGTGGCAGTGGTTTGGAGTCATGGACTTTGGGCTACAAATAAAGGTGAGACCTTCTGTAGGCTGTATCCACCTGTGTTCCTCCTTTTTTTTTTTTTTTTTTACAGCTTTATTTTTGCCCCTGTGGATCTGTCAGTACCTCCTACATGTGCAAAGGCTGCCTCCTGAGGTCTATCAGTGAAGCACATTGCTGTAGATCTGTGCTTCTTAAATGTGTCCCTTGCTAACCCCACGTGATTTCAGGCCATTTAGTTTGTTGGATTGAAGAATGTGATATAGGATCTTCCTGCTGCTCAGCTGTAAGTCTGCATATGCCCTTAGACCAGTGCAAAGTGGCCATATCCAAAGCAAGGGGTGATTATACCTAGGATGCATTTCTTAGACATTGTTAGTTATTTTGAGTGATTGAATGAAAACTACTTAGAAATCTGTTTCAAGCTGAAGGACACTTGTAAACACTTTTCTCTGTTTGGTGCTTGCAGTGTTTGTCCTTTTATGCTGCTCTGCTGTGCTATCCATTGCTACTATTCTGCAGCATAACTAACATCTCTGCCTGAACTGCACCCGGACTCATGAGGAGCTTTGAAGGCAGTTGCGTGAACATTCTTAGAAGGAATTTTGCATGCATAAAAGCATACTTTCCAGAGTGTTCACACTGCTATCTTTTCATGAGAGTGTTCTCAAGAAAATCATTTCCTTTCAGGAACATGTGCAAGGCATAAATAAAAGGGCTAGAGATACCAACAGACCGTATTTCGTATTCCTTTTGTAAGTACAGTAATTCTTTCCAGTGTCACTCTTGTTTCAAAGTTTGTATCATCATGAAAACTGTTCTTAGATTGCAGGCATTCCTTTCTTTCTAAATTGACTGAAATCCATGTAGTGTCTAGCTCTCCAGAAGATCATCTTCCGTTGTCCACAGTGGTTAACTTGCACTGTGTGGCTCATCTGCAGTATTATTTCAATGGAAAGAAGAATTCCATGAATTCAGATTTTTGGTTTTTTGTTTTCAAAGATACCCTTCCACAAAGCTATCATAAATTTCAGGAAAGGAGCTTTAACCTGGTGCGTTTGTTTTTCTTTTTGTTTGATTGTTTCCTGCAGTGCTTTTACATCTTAACATAGCTGGCATTTTGTCTGTCCTTTATTTATCCCTCCATAAGCCCACAAAACAAAGCTTAAGTTGCTGCTAAGTAATTCACCTTCAGCTGAGGGTGATTTTTTTGCTTTCTACATGAAGACAGTATTATGTTATGCCTATTAATTGTTTTCCTATACTCGTTTCCAGAAAACCCACATTCAATCAGTCTTTTTACAGGTGGGCATGAATTGTTAACTAATTTCATTTGAGTTCCTACCATAGAGTGCATCTGCTGTTTCATTTCCTTCTCACTAACGCCTACAAATATGATTCTCTTTATCTGCAGCTCTCTGGGAATGCTTGTGAAATTCAGCTTCTGAAAAGGATTTGTGGTATAATATCTCACCTGGAGATATTGTATAGCAGCAGGGAAGAAAGTAGCCCATATATCCTGTAAGGTTTTATGAAAACAGTTGAGAGGGACAAACTAATTACACTATCTCCTCAGCAGAAAATGGGCAGATTAGAAGAGCTACATCAGTCTAAAATGGTCTGGAAAGCTCACAAATGATTACTCCCTCCTTGTAAAAATAAAGTGTTCTGTTAAATTAATAAACCTAAAAACATGCTTGGAATCAATGAATCAGGAAAGGAGTTATGTGGAATTTATAAAATGCATATAAATTGCTTGGTCTGCTTATTTGTGTAGTTGTAGTATTTCAGAACACTCAGTTATGATTACAGTGAGAATCTTCCTGTCTGATATGTCCGCAATTACTTGGTGTTTGTAAGTGTTTGACAGAATCGCTTAAAAGGAAAAGGGATTATTGTGAAGTAACTGTTGATACATGTTGGATTTTATATGTATGTTCACTTTCCCTATACATCCATCTTCTTTCTCCATGTATTTATATGTTTGCATAGATACACAGGCATATAGAGATATTAGAAATAAAATATGTTCCCATAAGACTGAAGCAAGATTTTATTTTGTTGCAGACTCTGTGTGAGCTTGTAAGAACAGTGAAATCCTGATTCTTCCATGTTACACAGGCAAGTATTTTCTTTTTAATTGAAATCTGAAAAGATAACTGTCTGAATCCTCTTGCATTTCTTTTTCTCAGTATCATTTTCTTGTGGTGAAGGACATTTGTTTCTAAAAGGACAGTTGAGTTTTTTGCTGAAATTAATCCAACTGGATTCTGTCTAATTAGAAGGAATGTACATGTTTTCATTTCTGTCTACATCTGTGCTAGTACTTCAAAAACACTGCCATTTACATCGGTGAAACCCCGTTGTGAATAACTGTATTAAGCCCATAATACCAGTGGCAAAAGTGAAGGTCCTCCACATGTCATGAGCTTCTGCTGTGGATTTCTTCTGCATGCCATGATATCACAGAGCAATTTGAGAGGAAGTGTGGGTGTCACTGTGGCCAGCTTTCAAACTAGATGCAAATTAGAGTTCAGGGCCTTTGGGCCATGTGTAGATGAAGAGGCCGTGCACAGTGCAGATCCATCCAGGTGGCTTCATGGTGCTCACTATTTAGAAGCAAGAGTACTTTGCTGTCATTTACTTAGCCCAAGTAAGCACTGTTAAGAAAATGAGTGACAAGTTAGAGAGGCAACATTTCCAAGATTGCAATGAAATCCCTGAGAATAATAAAGATGAACAAAAGTGTAATCACTTAGATGTGTTAATTGGCTTTAAATGCATTGAAAATAGGAAACGTTTTTAAGGCAGGCTAGACGTACATTTAATTACTCGGCAGTGAATCAGAAGGGTTATGTTTGCTGCATGTACTCCCCATTTTTCAGAATTACAGCATTACTGTTCCTTCAGTTCTACAGACAGTCTCTCTCTCTGCACCTACTAATTTTTCTTAGGTATTACTACCAGCACTCTAAGTGTCAATGACCTTTCCTCTTCTGTGTTAATAATCTCTTCAGCAGTTTATTCCTGTGGATATGAACTTGAGCCTTCTTTATTTAGGGTGTTTATTTCTTCATCTTTGAGTGGTTCTGAGCCATGAAATGGGATTTTATCTTGGCCAAGCCCTGACAAAAAAAAAAATAAATGGAGCAAACAAATGGTAGCATAAGCCAAATGGCTTCACATATACTGGTGTGTGCTGTCAGTGGAAGGACTGGTAAGATAGAGAGCAAGATTCTCCCAGGTGGTGGGCAGCATGAGAGGAAGGGGCTGGATTTTGCTGGAAGATTTTAGAAATGCTAGAATTTGTTGTTGTCATACTATGTTCTAGACAATGGTTAGTCCATTAGTCTGGACTAATGGTTAGTCCAGCAAATGATGTGAGAGGTAAGGAGGAGAGACGGTGGACAAAGTATGTGTTAAAAGTGATATCAAGTACTACACTATGATGAACTAGGGCATTGTGAGCAGATATATGGTATGATAAGAGCAAGAAAGTAGGAAAATTATTTGCTTCTTCCCAAAGTGAATCACTAAATACAATGTTTTGCTTTATCCTAAAATGTTATTTATTCTTTCTTTCCACTTGCTTTCTACTGTTCCAAGAAAAAAAGATTGTGCATTAAAATTCAACATATTTTTATGTAAAGATCAGAAAATTGAGAAAATAATCTCAGTTATTTATCCAATGCACAGTTCTTAGGAAGATTTCTTCCCCAGAGCAGAGAAAAATTATTCCTCCCCTTTCATACCTCAGTCTCCTAGGGGTTTACTTTACCTGAAAGAAGCAGCAGCATTTCCATTCCTTCCTTTTGATCCATGAAAAGCCTGGATCTGCAAAACTGGCAGTTACTTCCTGATAACAGGAGCTTTGACAAAAGTCCAGACCATCTAGGATTAATTCACACAGTTTTAAGGAGGCGATTATTAACTAACACAGCATGCTGCATAAAAGGCTAGGAGCAGAGCCTGCAGTTGGCTTTAGAACTTTGGTTTAGGTGGTGGTTAGTGTACACTTAGAAATTTTAAATGGCTGCTGTAACAAGGATTGAGCTTCTTGTTTGTGTTTTGGATATATCTTTACTGAGATACAATGATAACATAAGGTGACCATTTTGAAAAAGCTCTACAATAGCATTGCTGACAGTGATGTTCATTTCAAATTCCTTGATGGCACATACTGTCAGGTTCTACAAGTTTCATTCTGAACACATCCCAGTTGGAGGTGTGTAAGGAAAAAAAAACATGACATAGTCTACAGAGAACCCATTACCATCATCATTCACTACCTGGGTAAGCCAGTTCAGGGGATTTTTTGGGTCTGTTCACAAAATAGCCTCCAGATTCATTTATATGCATCTGTTCCAATACTACTTGGGAAATGTTACTGCCAAATACGAAATGGTATTTGTGCATGAAGAGTTGGTATAGGAATAATGGTTAGGTGTGAGAAGTGTGTGTATATTTCCCAACACAGGCACTACAGATTCTCTCTTGGGTCATCCTTCCAGCAAAGCATACTCCAACATGCTAATCATAAAGTACAGCATTTCCACACAGATGAAACTATGGGACAGATTCCTAAACGTGTTGGAATATCCCAGACAAACAGTCTGTTCTGACAGTAAGACAATACAGCTTATTTTAGAAATATTGAGAAGATAGATGTCAGGCAGAAAGCAGTTGGGAAATGTAATTTACTATGAAATGACAGACTCCTTTTTACCTTGATGTCTCCTCACAGCTCTATCAGAGGTGAGCAGCATAATCTACTGTTATTCCCAGCCTACTGTGTTGCCATGGCCTGTCTTTCCCCATGACCCAGCTGCTGCATACTATAGGCACAGCTATCACTGGTCATGTAGACATGGCTCCCTAGGACTAAAAAGAGGCTGTGGCATGATGCTGTCAGTGTACATACAGCAGTCAGGCACTGCAGCAGGGAAGTGTGATGGGGGGGCCAAAGGCAGGTCTGAGAAGTGACAAACCAGGGACTGAGCAGTTGGGAATAGGAAGAGTAGACATAAATCAGTAGATCCCAGTAGGGCAGGTATCCACATAGCAGCTCTGCTAATTATTCTGGATCTGACCCTGAGGTATTTATTGATGTCTTTCCTGAACAGCGGGAAACGATTCATTTAACTTCACTGATAGTAGCCCCCGAATATTCTAGATCCTTGATAACTAACTCATGAGTTTAAAACTGCAGAGAAAGCTTAGTTCTTTTGCATTTAAGCAACTCCTGTTGAGAAGACATCCCCTTTGGCGTGCAGGCACCAGCTGCTCTGACAACAAGCACCCAGGGCAGAATCTGGATTTAAGGATACCAGCTTGTTGGATGCATTTCCCCATTCGTGTCACTCAGCATGACTTAAATCCTATTCAAAGAAGTTTTATTATGTCCAAGTTTTGGGCTTGGCAGATTTTATTTTTCTTCCTTGGTGCTCCTTTCATTGCTGCTGCTGTCCTGTGTATTCGCAGTATTCATCCAGTCCCAAAGTTGCCTATGCAACGACTTCATCCTTCAATGAGCTTCTGAACTTACAAGAGGCAGAAAGCCTCACTTCTGCTTCTGGCCTGCATCCTAATTAATAGAAAGCATCCATTTGTTCTGACTCCTCTGCACCGTAAGTCTTTCCTTTCATGAGGCTGTCTCTGGCACAGGAACCCTGGCTATTGCTTCTTACAAACAACAGAAGGAACAGAAGATGGTCTTCTCTGAATGAGGTCTTCAGCAGGTGTAAGAAATAAATAGGAAACTTATTCCCTTGAAATGATGAGAGCTTTACCTATGAAAGCAAAACTGGTGATGGGATATAGGTGCTCAAAAGTGCTAAGGTCTGTTACTTAGTTAACAAAAAGACATAAAAAGAAGATGATGTTTATGTTATTACCTTCCTCTATGTTTTAATGATTATTCACAAAGAAAAAGGAAAAAAAAATAGAGAAAACAAATTCTTTTAGAATCTCTTCTGCTATGTTTGTAGGTTGCTATTTAAATTAACTAACATATAAAAGCTCTCAAACAACATGTAATTTTTTCAAAGTTGATCAAGGATATCTGAAGTCCAGTACAGAATAAGAAGCAAAGAACTTAGAAAAACAAATGGTAGATTTCAAAGGCAATGCTTTAAATTTGCACCTTGTAAGGTCCCTGGTATCTCAGAATTTAGGATAGAGCTCTTCTCCCCTGAATTCCCACTGAATTCCCATACATAACCCTAAGCCTTTCCTTTTCTCACCAAAAAGTATAGGGATGTATTGTTGAACAGAGTTGTGGTGTCAGTTTCAGCCACAGCAAAACACTGTTACTTAATGTGTGTTAAATAAAGATGGTTTTCTCTGTTTGGATAAATTCTAAAGATACTCGAATCATTAAGTCTTTTAACCCAGTTACTCTTATAAAGTTCAGTTAGTTATATTCCGACCTTTCCACAAATATAATTTGCTTAAGGAAAGAATGTACAGCACTTTGCCTGGGAGACTTCCCAGTGTTCTGAGGTGACAAGGATGCTATGAAACTAAAATGAGTACCCAGAAAACTACTTGTCTGCAAATTCATGGAGAGAAAGTATGAAAAAAAAAGTTGTAGGTATTGTTTATGCTCACATCAAACATTCTGTTAGTATTAAGACCAATTTCAGGCCATGTTCATGCTCTCTACTCCAAATTCTATCAGAAATAATAAACTTCCAGGGTACCGTGCTTGAGAGTCTCTGTCAGTGGTGAGTTAGAAGTGTAGTCACCTTCTTAAAGGTCTTCTCTTTTTTTTTTTTATCTTTTGTGATGTGGAATAGCCTTCATGCAGATGAAAATCTGGCTTCTAGCATAGAGCAGTCAGATTAAATTCTGTCTTGTCAACCCAGTTGTGTACAATTAAAAGTTGTTGTGAAAATCTCTGGAGATTCCAAGGTCAAAGGCAAGGAAATAAGTTGATAAGTAGCATACAGATCTGTAGGAAGAGAATAAATACTTTGTGGTTGGATTTGTTCTAATTTGCTATTTTGAGACCCCTCTTCTAGTCCTCTGTTTTGCTCTCCCAGCAACACTTATTCCTTACGGAATTGCTTTGCTTAATTTTTGAATTTTGCAATTCTACCATAGGTTTTACTGGCTCTTTCTGTCAAACCAGTGAAGTTAGCTACCATTGGTCCCATCTACAGCTGCATTACTTTCTTCTAATAACTGTTTTAGAATAGGAATAAATTCATAATCAAGGGCCTACTGGGAGTCGCTGCCACACATTGCCTTCTGGATATTTATAAACTGAAAATCCCATGTACCCAAATCACAGCATTTCACCACATTTGCTGGGGTTAATGTGGTGTGATGTGAAAATTAAAATTAGACAATCAGTTTCTCCTGTTTAATATTTAGAAGAAAAACTGAAAGTACTTCAGGGTAACACTTCAGCAAGCAGGAAGTAATTTGGTTAATTCCCTTTTGGGTATGCTAATCACCTGATATTTTTCTTTCGCACTTTGTTCTCATCCTCTTTGATCTCCTCTCACTCCTGTTCCACTTGCTGAAGAGCAGAAGTACCCTTGAGCCGAAAAGCGAGTCTTTTCACATGGAAGATTGTACCAAGCAGCCAATTAGAAAATACTTTATTTTGCTAACTTTCTGCTAATTAGTAACTCTGGTAGTCAGCTGGGTTTTGATTGCCTAAATCATTTCTTTGACAGATACAATGTATAAATCTTTAAAAAACAAAAACAAAACAAAAAAAAAACAGGCTTTAATACAAAATGTGATTATCTGCATTTTCAGCACCTTTCTGTTAACAACTGTTTAACCTTTCTGCTATATTTCTATGTTCTAGTTATTTGCTCTGTGCAATCAACTGAGCGTAAAGAAATGTATAATGAATGTAAATACATACATCAAGAGTGAGAAACAAATCTGTAGTTACTTATATCCATTATATTCATCACCATGAGCACAACAATATCATCAGTTCATGAATGCTACAGATTTTACGGTTCCGTCAGTGTTTTATGTAATTTGTCTTCCTTTGTAATTTACATTTTTAAGTTTCTATTTTTTTCTTTTCCAAAATGATCTGACAATTCAAATCAGGGAAGGGTTACTTTTGGTATTGATAAGAGAATCTCTAATGAAATATAGTTTGTAGGTATTTGTGCCTAGGGCTATCAGAGAAGTTTAACTATTCCACCATGATAAGATATGTGGCAAAATAATTGCATTATGTCATCAAAATGTTTACAGATTGGGCATGGTAGAGATTGTTCAGAATTGCACCAGAAATAGTTTTCCTTTTATGTCTGAATGAGAAATCACTCAGGGACTTTTTGGAAAGGTTATTGTCAGTGATGTTCCTTCTACTAGCTTGTATTATTACTGGATAGTAACGCATCAAGTAATGTATCATTACTAAATAGTCCATTCATCTATATTATAAATATAATCTTCTCTATTGCTGCCTGAGTATTACAGCTTCTCTCATTCTTATACGCAGCAGCATTTATTGTCTTTTATCTTGTTCTATGCATTATCCAATTTTCCAATAGATCCTAATAACTATAGAACGTGTCCCTACAATTTTACACTGAAATAATTAAAACACATAGATAGTTTTAGTGTATTTTGTGGCTAAATCAGTAATTTCTGGTCCATTCTGTGTTTCTTTTTTTTAATGCCCATAGTTAACATCGAGATTTAAAACCTTATTTTCTTTACTCTTGGTTTTGTGCATCTCAGATTTTGCACTGGTATTAGTAATAAATGTGCCTTCCCTTTTCAAACTAAATTGTAACTGAAACAAATGACCAAAAAACATGTTTATTTTTGGAGTTCACTTGAATCTTGCAGAAGGATGAGAAGTGGTATCTCAGAAAACAGAATAGGCTGTGAGAAATGTGCTCAATTCTAATATAGTTTTTGAATGTACACTTTTTTTTAGATGTGCAAAAGAGAGTCAGTGTACCATTTTGTTATCTTCACCCAGGACTGTGAGATCTGTGACTGTCATCTGAAAAGGGTAAAATGATGCTCCGTCTCATTATCACACCTTTGTTCATTTGTCTGAGAGATGTCAGGGGAGCAAAGTGGGGCAGCATGGTGGCATGGCTCCATCAAGGCACAAGAGGTGTTGGCTTCAGATGCTATGGCAGTGACAGTTTGCTTCTGCAGGGTTGATTATCCTTCATGGGGGGACCTTGGAAGATACGCCCTTTTCCTCAGAGTAATTCCTGGGGCAATGCCACCAGAGTGGCATTGAAGAGGAGCTCAGAACTTCAGACAGGCAGAATAGAAACTTGAAAGCCTTCCAACTCACACCATAAAAAAAAAAAAAAATAATAAAAAAAAAAAAAAAACCTTTATTTAGTACAAAATTAGCTTCTGTTTTCCTTCTCTGAAATATTTTTATAGGTTATCAGCTCTAACATCTTCACACTAGCCATGTTCAGGCTTGTTGGAATAGTGGTTGTTATTCTGCTCAGATTTTGCATCCATGGACAAAAAAAAAAAGAAAAAAAGAAACACAGTTATATTATTTAGCAGACAGGGAGAGAAGAGGATGGAAAGATGTGACTGACAGCTTGCCCAGCTTTTATTGTTGCATTTGAAAACCTCAGCTACCCAATTTTAGTGGATCATAACAGAGACATCTCTGAAGCGATTACTGTAGAAATTATATCTTCAAGGCCACTTCATTTTTGCAGTGAGTCTGAGACCCACCATGTGAACAGAGGAAATGATCCAGCATGCTCCCAAACTCACACTGGTGCTTTAAATTGCAGCTGTGGGCCTGTTTTCTTCATATTTCTTGATCTGTCATGGCACAACGCCACAATAGGTGTGTGGCAGATTAGAAATACAGGCATTGACACAGGCAGAACATGTAAAACACAGTGGAATGCACTTCCTTCTTGAGAGACCATACAATTATTTATTTCTGCTAACACTGAGAATTTTTTGAAATAACAGTAATGAAGACATCAAATTTGTGAGGAAAAATGGTCTGCTTTGAATCTGGAGTAAATGACTGATATCTTTTGTCAATGGAAAGCATCTTTCATTTTCTAAAAGCAGCATGTAGCATGTCTACAGGCTACTTTTTGTCTATTTCTTTATAATTTATACGCTTACCCCTCCCATCATCTATAGTCCCTTTTCCTGTAGTGTCAGATCCTAACCCAAATATTAATGTTTGTGCTTCTTGACATTTCTTATGAGAAATCAAATTAATATTACTGTCAAAGGGAAACACAGCTTAAGTTCCAGCAATCAGATGACAGAGGGACCCACTCTGCATATAATACGTATAGACACTACAAGAGCAAGAAACAAACAATTCAGCAGCTCTGTTTTGAAAAGGATATGTTGCATTGGTGTGCTTGTCATTTCTCTTGCTGATCACTTACATTCATGAATGACAATAGATCAAGGAAAAATGACTTTCAGTTCTAATTTGAGCTTCAAAGCCTCGGGGGCAGGTAAACATGGCTGTATGTTGGAGAAAGCAAACAGACAGTGTGCTGGTAATTAACATAAAAACTTTCTGATATTGTAAGGGTTTTGGGGCAAGAAAGAGTTCCTTACAACTGAGTCAAAATGGAACTACTGTATGCTCTGCTGCAGCCCATCAAAATGAAAGTAGAAAATAATACGGTGTGTACTAGCGCACTGTATTTGGCATTAAGTCAGTCCCTTAAAGTACTGCTTTGGTGGTGTTCTGAAACTTTCTCTTCTGAGAAAAAAAAAAATTATATTTACAATTGCTCCAATGTCTAACTGTCTTGTTTCTACAAATTGCCATTCTCTATGTTTCCTATTGCTTTCTCCTGACCTTCATCAAATGTACAAGTGATCGTAGGACCCATGTCCTCGGCCTGTGGAACAGACATCCCTCCACTAATGCCTGTGAAACATACTCAAGGGGCTGCTGGGGTCTCTGTGTTGTTTTAACTCAAGTTTGGACTCTGCTAAAGTTCCTTCATCCTAGATTCCATGCCTCTCTTTAGCTGTTTTGGTCCCTTGCTTTTCCAGCCAGACAGTCAATAGCAAAAGCAAGGGCTGGCACAGTTTTAGATTGATCTCATTATAAACTTTTCTGTATTCTTTACTCACACACAGTTCAAACACCCATTGATAGGCAACAAGTTTCCTGCCGCCACTTTCAGCTTCACCCTTTTACTCTAAAGTGCTGCTCTTTTTCTCTTAGTATGACTTTTGCTGATCCCAGCAGGTGCTTGGCTAATGCACCTTTGTCCAGCTTAAAATAGTCAGTTCTCAGTGCTTTTCAAGTCAATAATCAGGCCAGCTGCTGTGACTTCTTCCCTGGAGATGAATTCCTTTTAGCTAAGAGCGCTGCTGCTGTCCTCTGGTGCCTACTATGCATGTTCTGCTGGTGAGCAAACATGGGCCAAGCCTTGACATCACTTTGCTCACATCTCTCTTCACAGATGCTCCCAGTATGTGCTGGGAGCACATACTGCTGTCCATACCACTTCCCTTTGACCTCCATGAACACGTCTCACGTTGGTGCTTTGGGCTCCCTGGCACATATGCAGGATTCGGGCACTGTCTGCTCTTCCCCTGTGTCTGTATGGAGAAAAACATCCCTTTGTCCCATAGATGTGGACTGCAGGGCACTGTGTGTTTGGCTTTTCCCCTTCGCATACTAGGTTCAGGCTTCATTGCCGTTCCTTCCCATAATAACAAGGTACTGAAGACAGCAGAATTAAACTCCTACAGGATTTCATTTATTTTGTGCTTTGCTTAAAAACATGTTCTAAGTATGCATGCATTCTGCAGGCATGACTGTGTTTCTCAGATCACGGTGTTACACATTTGCAGTTCAGCTGCTCTTCCAGAGCTAATTGAAAACCATAATGCCTGTTAGAGCTAACCATTGTCAGGAATAAGGATGGCTCTGACTTGTTTCCACTCCACTGGCAGCTGCTTCTTGTAGATACAATATGAAGCTCTGATTAAACCACATTTCTGGAGTTCAAGCTCTGCTGAGTGTTTTAGTAGTTCTATTTCTCACTCAGACTATTTCCATAGTTCATTTTACTTATGGTACCTGGCGTAATTTGGTAACCATTAAAATCAGAGGACTGATGGAGTTCTGCCTCATTAGTTGCCTAGAGCCCGTGGCAAACATGTCTATGCCCACTGCAGGAGCCTGGGGACCCCACACCACCCCTTCCACAATGCCAGCACAGCAGTTCATGTGGCCACACAATTACCTGAATGGTCCCACATGAAAAATAGTAAAAGAAAATGGGTTTGTTTCCAGCTGGATCAGTACCCTGAGCCTGCTTTTTCTTTCCATAGTCCTCCATTTTTCTGCTCTAGAAAACTGTGGGCTAGTGCAGGGACAAGAAACCACGAGAGAGACCTGCTTGAGAAAGGACTGCCTCCAAACCAATCCCTGCAGATCCAGAGGTCTCAGGGGCTGAGCTCTACCTACTCTGAACCACTATGGAATATTAGAGACAGTTACCATCATACTGCCTTCTGCTATGGCCTCTTCCCTACAGGAAAGAGCACTCAGTGGGGAGCTCTCACAATGAATAACTGAAATATTGAAGGTCTTGAATTTGATGAGAGACAGAGTCGGGGGCATGCATGGGGACACATGCGCCAAGATTTTTGTGGCTGTGTGTAAGCTTGCTAGCAGATCCTCAGGACCACACATTTTGAAGGTTTCATTTCCAGCATGTAACTTATAGCTCCTACCAAGTATCTTGGAAATACTTTATGGAAATTGTGTAAATTTGCCTATTTCATAGTATTTTTCTGTGGAACAGGCATAATCAAGGTTTATATTCATCGTGAAAAGGCAGGGACAATATTTTAAAAATAGGTATTTCAGCACAATACTATTCCATGTTTATGCCTACGACTATGGCATTTTTTAACTTTCAGAAACTCTACATGAGAAAAGTACAGCTGCTGAAAAAGCAATGAATCACTCAACCTGAACTTTAACACCCATTCAACATCTAATTAGTTGAATTAGAACCACTTTGCAAGAGAGTCAATCAATTCTCTAGCTTTAGCTGCCCCAATAGTTCCGAAATTTGATGATGTTATCATTACTTTAGAGGAGACAGTTAGCATTTTAATAAGTGCATTTTCACTCAGCGCTTTAGCTCCAAACCAAGAACTACCATAAGTTAAAATATTATCTGCAAAATGCAGATTCTCTTGAGCCAGTAATGTGTCCACATTTGAAAACGTTTTTAGTAGAGCATTCTTATTACAAGAATCAAAAGAATAACTGTCAACTGGAGCTTCATGAGGTGCAAAATGAGAAGGTAATTAGCAGGACAGAATCTGAACTGAAGTACGCAACTCAAAATGAATTGTTTAAATTTGCAATTCACATACGAATAAGTGATGAGATGAAAACTACCACCACAAGGTTTAAACTAGACTTGAAATACAAACCAGATGAATAGTATGCTACCAGTTTCCTCCAAGTTAAGCAAATGCATATGATGGTTCACAGGAGTACTGTCAAAGCAAGGATGAAGATTTCTGTAAAGTTTGAAGCACATTAAAAAGAAGGATATGCACACATACAGAAAAGCTTAAATTGGCTTCATTATACATACTGTTTTCTTGGGAGGGGAAGAAGGGTCTCTCATAGCTCTAAAATTGCTTGATTTGATTTCTGATCCCTTTGTCTTGCTAAGAAATGAAAGGTGGGCTGCTGGCTCCCTCTTTTTATCGTAAGACTTTAAGAAACAGCTCAGGAGATGACTCCTCCTGGAAAGCCATAAGATTTTATGTTGGAAAATGTCCTGTGATGCAAGCCAGTTCTGAGATTCTGGATTAGCTGTCTTTGAGTAGATTGCCTTTGTACTGAGGGGAAGACATGGCTCTCATGAGGCATCTGGTACAAAACCAGTAACCTCTGAACTTCAGTGGGTGGCAGGAAGGGTAGCCCCCAAGGCCTACCCCTTCTCCCTTAGCTGACATCCCTCTCTCAGATAAAATCATAGAATCACAGTTGTTTGAGTTGGAGGGGACCCTTAAAGGTACTCTAGTCCAAGTCCTCTGCAATGATCTGGGACATTGACAGCTAGATGAGATAGGCTGATTGCCTTCTAGATTGACTTCACCTTTTATCTTCCTTTCAAACCTTAACCTATTCTGTTTTCTTGAGCGATATGATATAGCTCAAAAACACTTGCAAGCTTCTTCACAGCACTGTCAAGCCCTTCTAGGACAAAGACACCAATGAGAATTTTACTTCTAAAATTTAAAGTTTCAGAAAAACTGATTGGATGAAAATAAAGATTTAAATGTTGCATGCTGTGAGCCAGCATACAGTGGCAATACTCGTTCCTGCTGTAACAAACACTGGCTGCTGTGCCAGACTGACACCATTTGCTGGCTGGACAGTTGCAGTGTTCTGTCTTCTGTTTTGGGCTTAATTTTGGGGTATGACAATACCCTTGTATATGATAGCATTGCATTATAGTCTCCGTCACATTCATTTCAATCAAACTGCCTCTCTGGAATTTTGTTTTCCAGACATCTGTCTAATTTTCAAAGCTTCTAGAAAACAGAACAACCAACCATTTCCCAAAGGTGATAACTATTATCATACAATACCATCATTTTCACCTTTTCAGTATTCCTATTTACTTTAAGAGTTTGTTGGTTCAGGGTTATATCAGGCACCAGGAGAGGAAGGGGAAGATAAATAAGAAATGTGGGAATGTGACAGGCCATCGCAGAGGAAGACTGGGAATGTCACCGTGATGGGGAGCAGCAGCTTAGTTCTCAGCCGCTGCCTGTAGAGGGGAAGATCAAGACAGTATTCAGTGCAAATGTGCCTTGGTTGCTGTTAGGAAAATTATTGCAGCAAAGAAGGCCTCCTTTTTTCTGTTACAAAACTGGGGAATTCGATAGACCAAGATATAGTGGAAAATGGTTAGGAAGATTTGCATGGAAATTTGAGCAAATATTACAATTAGGTCATGCAGCCAGCATAAAAGCAGAGCAGACAGACAAGGACAGAGGTTGTAGCTTTTGTCAAGCTTTAGAGGGTAATGGTATTCTCTTAATTGCCACAAAGGTATCATTGGATATGGTTAATTAGTTAACTTAATTACACTTTTGCTTATGCATCCTGGAAGAGTTAATATTTCCTCAGATGTAAGGCCCAAATCTAACACAGTTCCATTACCATCTCCATTCATGAAAATGGCACACTGTGTCTTCGATGTAATTAGCTTTACAATATCTCCATGCAGGAAGCAAAAAGACTTTTATTTATATTTTCATTTGTCAAATGGAATTTAAGCAATTTTTAGAAATTTTATGTCTACAAGTTATGGGCTGGTATCTATGGCCTAAGATAAAGCCAGCAATGTACTGCAGAGCAAATGTTTGGATCCAGGACTCTGGATTTTTATATAACTCCCCTAACTCCTGACCCATGACTGCATTTTCTAGTGCTTCCACAAAATTTGTAAAATCCAATAAGCCACGAGATGGTAATGCACCACTGATTCTTGCCCTCTCTTATGTTGAGCAGCTGCACCCACCCTTCTACTTGCTGTGTGTCCTATTGCCCCTCAACATCAGGGTCTACCAGGTCTTTATACCAAATTAACCAGCATCCTGAGAATCTAGGAGACAAACATGAAAACTGGTGTTGAAGCCATGAAAAACAAAATGTAGAGCTGCCTCTCCAAGTAAAATTAGCTTTTAAGTCACACCTCTGAGCAAAACCACACATTTAGGTCTAATTTTGTATACAAAGTTTTTACTTCTCCTCTTAGAAAGTACCAGCTGATATCAGCACAATGACCCTGCACATGCAGAGTCCTAGCTTATGTGGTCTGAGACCTCATAGTAAAAATATGCCAGTCTCTGGAGAGGAATGAGGACAGCAAATCATGGATGTACTTTATGAATTGCGCTTCACTCAGCTTAATGCATTTATCCTTCACATTCATGGACACAACTTTTTTAATGAGGAAGACAGAAATAATAAATGAAAAAGAACTTGAAAGGCACTAGAACAGATAATCTGTTTTCTCTATTTGTGTAGGTATGAGTCTTAGAAGAAAATAACATGATGGACATAAGTTAATTTCCTTTCCATTCTCTTTCCATTAAAGATTATGAAGTAGTGAATTATAAACCAGCCAGTTTATAGTAGACTAAAATCACTTTTCATGCAGAGAATAATGATTTTGTTGAATAGTTTACTGTTTGAAAAGATTTAGATGTAACCCTGGAGGAAATACTTGTACTTAAAGGTATGAGCAAAAGCAATTAATGTGACAGTTTTTTACTCCTTTTTGACATTCCAGTCTCCTCAGGATGCTTACATGCCCTGACAGCCAGCCAGAGAAGTCAATGGGCAAGATACAGAGCTTGTAAAAATGAATGCAGAGGATAGTAGGATTGATTCAGTTTAAAATTGCTGGATACCATGGCCCAGGATCCCCTACAAATTTCCCATATTCCCTTTTCTTTGTCTATTTATAAACACCTTAGCTTTGTTTTCTGCAGAGCTTTCCTTGTGTGCCTTCAGCAATACCAAGTCTGCCTTCTCTTGGGAGGAGATGCTGGGAAGTCTGGACCAGGTACTGCCTGAACACAACCAACTGCCCAAGCTAGGGGCTGATGGCCACCTCAGTAGTATGCTACTGAGTAACATAACTTCAAGAGGGGACATATCAGTCCCACAATATATCTAAATTCAGTATCCCCAGGAGTGAGCGGTGAAGCAGTCACTCTCAGGAGTCCCTCTGACCTTGTTCCATGTCTGGAGCCCTGTGAGGGGATGTGGTGCCCAGTTGCACCTGCTGTGCTGAAGAGGAGTGACCAGGTGCCCTCCACTTTGACTTTGTAAAATATGAAATGCTGCACTGCCGGATCAGACTGAAAAGCTCCCTACAATGTTGAATGGGCAGCCCCTTCTTGAATCACCCCCTATTCCCACCACAAATCCCAGACAACCTCTTTGTTCTGACTTAAATTTCCTTCAGGTCCCTCTACTGGGCACACATCTCCCTCCCAAAAAGTTAAGTAGCTTGTTGCTCTCTCCTAGACTTTTAAATAGTTGATGTGTAGAAAAATTGGACTGTATGGACTTCAGTCTTTAATATGTAAGTATATATTGGAGCTAGAATGAAACAGAGCCTGCAGAGAAAGAGGAAGCAGTATTTTATCAGGGTGAGCTTGGGAGACTTACAGACCAGAAATTAGTGTTATAAATTTGCCAGCAGGTGATGTGTAGCTGAAGAATAATCCCAGCACTACCCATTCTTTCCTTTGGATGAAACACTAAAGAAGAATGGACATTAGCTATGCATGAGATGCATTAAAACTATATGCTTAAATAACACCCATCCACTGTATTTTCTTATTTTATTTAAAGTCACTTTTTTCCAGTGTGGAAATTTATAGTCAGATGAACAAGTATTTTCTTCCTGGTTCTTATATTTCAATGCTTGCATCATGAGCAACTTAGAGGAAAGCAGATTTTACATCCTTGTAGCAGGACTGAAACACTGAAAGGGCAAAATAAATATGCAAAATAATGGAGAAGATTTCACCCCTAGGCTTGATTCAAATCTCAAAATGAGGTGATTTCATTGTGTCCTCCTTTCTGTCATCCCCCCATATAACTCCATGTCATTCTACTAATTTTCCCAGGAGTATCGGAGCCACGTGAACAGCCAACAGAAACAAATGAAAAGATTTCTTTCTCTTATAGAAAAAAATCAGTTTATGCAAACTCATCTGAAAAGAGTTAATTTCAAAATACTGTAAGTTTTCTGTGCAATTTTTTATTTTTATCACACAAAATAGAGTTTCTTCACCTCAACAGCAACAAAAGTAATTTAACGGAGGAGAGATGATGGTTTCTATAGATTTTAGCTGGAATATGCTTCAAAATGCACACCAATACAAGTGAGGATTTTCTGCAAGAGGGTTCCCATGGGATACATTAGATCTAGTTTATACCTTTTCATTTATCTGTTTTGGTATTGCTTTAAAATTATTAGTGAAGAGACCTCTGTACCCTCATAAAAATTAAAATTAAGTTTAGAAAAAGTAATAACCATTAATAATAAACCAAAAATACTAACAATTTTTTATTTGAGGAAATATTTCTAATCAAGTATTTGAAAAGGTATACATCTTCAGAGAGAAAATTAACCTCCATAATAAAACATAAAAGAAACAAATGCAATTGCTTTAGGCTTTTTTATCATTTTGAGAATTATTGTATCAAGACTGGATTATTGCCTTCAGGTGAACAAACCGAACTCTGACAATTGCTGTAAATAAACAACGTTGCTTGAATTAGCATGTTAGGTCTGCAACTTAGAGAAGTCAGAAAAGGAATGGACCTTCCATTTTGTGACATCTACACTTACAGCATTTTTTGTGAGTTATGATCCATTTCCTTCTCAGTATCAATACAACAGGATATCTGCGGAACACGTGAAGGCTGCTCCAAAAGTAATGCCTCCATTTTTGTTCTATTATTTGCTCACAACATCTGAGGTGGGTGTTGGTGGTATGGCAGTAGAGGCTGAACCTTTCCACCAATATCCCATTATAATTTCCTGCACCTATTGACATGATGTTTGCTGAATGTTTCTGGAGACCAAACAGTAGATGTGAGTACAGTAAGGTGCTGAGTGGTGCTGTATGGCAACTGTTGAGTCACAGCCAGAACCACTGATTGATCACCTGAGGAAAGGACTGAGTTAGCCATGGAAGCACAGGTGAAGACAATTCAGAAGGGGTGGAGCCTGGCTGCACCCCTCCTAGACCCCATTTAAGGGCTGACTGCCGCTGGGAAAGAATCTTATTCTGAAGATCCCTTTTCTGAAGTATTTCCTGTGAACCTAGATCTGCAGCTACAGGTGAGTATTCTTTTCCTATTTGTTTCTTTTCCCATTTTTATCACAGTAATTTTTCCAGCTGTAACAGGTGCATTTTAGCAGTGACAACAGTAACAGTGGGTCGTCTCTGCTTGTGCAGATTTTTATGAGTGGGGCATGCTGGCTCTTGTTAATCACTGGTACAAATTCACAGCTCTTGGTGGTGAGTGTGCTGAAAAATATTCTGTTGTACCTGAGAATTTGTTCTATTAAATAGCATTATTTTTCTGTTTGTACTTTCATAGTTTCCATGAAAATAAAAAGGAAGCATTACTTTTGGAGCAACCTGTGTATTTGCTGTCACTTAACAAACTTTCATACACAAATCAGAGCCATGTAGAACTGTAGAGATTAACTCAGGCTGATGGTTGTCTCAAGGTTTGCCCTTCAGAAAATATAAATACCTCATGTCTATCTATCATTTACAGTTGTACTAAGGACTTGTTGTGTAGGGCAAGGGTGAAAGGACATCTCTTGTTGTTGTTGCCAGGGCAGATTCAAGACACTTCTAGTGTAAATGAGAACCAAACTCATCTGTTTTAAACTCTTTCTCAGCTGGAAAACCATAGAAGTGACTGTCACTGAGCTGTATCTGTCAAGAGCCACTCTGAAAGCTGACAGCCATACGCTAACAGATGTTGTACAACTGCTAACAACAGGTAAATCAAACTGGGGCCACTTGTCTGGAGATTCTTGTCAGTCTATTTCTATTCTGGAGTGCACAATTGATGTGGAAAGAGAGGGAAAATAGTAGTAGCTTGGTTCTTAAAGGAAAATGCATGGATCTGGTCTGAAATTAATACAAAAAATGTATTCTTAGGTTTTCTCCTTTTCTGAAAATTTTTCACAAACAATTGTCATCTTGCAACTGTAGAGAAAGGGAAACTACTTTTACATGCTTTCTGTCTTTCATGGATGAGGTAATGTTTTTTTATATGAACCAGGCTATGAGCAACCTGGTCTACTGGGAGGTGTCCCTGCTTAAAGCAGGGCTTTTGGAATCAGGTGACCTTCAAGGTTCCTTCCAACCAAAACCATGTGAGATTCTATGATCTCTGTTACACCCAGACACTGCAGGAGATATTATAATCTGTTGCAAATTGATTTTTAATCTGCAATCATACCTTGAGGATGAGAATGACAAATTAGTATACATAACAATGCACCAGCTTGATTTGAGCCAGTATAGTGACAGTGTTAATGGTAATGTATATTGAAGACATCAATGGAAACACTCTGTGTTTAGTTGTGTTCAGAAATGAAATATTGAGGAACCTGTTGACCTTCTGTTAAAGGGACATTGTGTCCAAGAATGTTTGGTGAATTAAAATGTCTTTAAGCCTTCTTGATACAACCTATCAAAAGCAAACCCAAGCTTGCTTTTCTATAAACAGGCATCCTGTTTTAGGATGATTCTTCCATGTACTGTCAGAACAAATGTCAGAAGGATAAATTCTATTGTTGTCTGCTTGAAGTTGTCAGGAGTGTATATCTGGAGAAATCCAAATATCTACTGTGGATATTTGTTGGAAATAGTAGAAAAGCACAAAGCAAAATTAAGAGATTATTCACAATTTGGATAGTGGAAGAAATAATAAACTCTTGTCATAAACTGCGTGTAAAATCAGGAATGTGTAAAATCCTCCCTTAAGCCCAGTTTCAGAGTTTGTGTTTTTTATTGTGATTTTTTTAAACGTGTATGACCTACAGTCAGCAGATTCATTCTACCCTCAATAATCCAGGTGCTAGGACAGCTATTCCCATCTACCGAGAAAATAACTGTTTGTGGGAGACTTTCCAAGAACTATCAGTTGTTGAAAGCTTTTGTTCTATTCAGTGTTATCAATTCTGTTCAAATCAGCATTTCTGATGGTTTTTCTCATCCACCTTACATGTCCTCCCCAAACTTTTTTTTTCCTGCAGCATTTAATGGTGGAAAATTGTTCCAAAGATCTTGCTAGAACATATGCTAAACTCTGTGGACTCTATATGCATCTTATATCACAGGCGTTAGGCGATTTTTTTATTAGGAGGAAGACTGTAGATTTGGATATTTGAAAAGGTGTTACACTGTTAACTCTATGAAGCAAATTGTGGTTTTGCAGTTTGGAAACAAGTTCACAAGGAGTCACAACAATATGGACCCACTATGGATGCTTCTTCCTCTTAAATTCCTGGCCATATGTAAATAACCTAAATCCTATTGTGATTTTTATTGCCACGAATATCCTATACCAAACTGCTGCCCTGTAAGTCACAGACTGTTGTTATTTCAGTGTAGTTCTGAACTTTGTTCTATCAGAAATTCACAAACAACAATAAGTAGACTTTTAAGCCTGAGTTCACAGAATCACAAAATAGTAGGGGTTGGAAGGGACCCCCAGAGATCATTGAGTCCAACCCCCCTGCCAAAGCAGGTTCCCTACAGCAGGTCGCACAGGTAGGCATCCAGGCAGGTCTTGAACATTTCCAGAGAAGGAGACTCCACCACCTCCGTGGGCAGCCTGTTCCAGTGCTCCGTCACCTCACTGTAAAGAAGTTCTTGCACACATTTGTGCGTAACTTCCTGTGCTGCAGTTTCCAGCCGCTTCCCCTTGTCCTGTCTCCACTCACCACTGAAAAGAGTCCATCCTTGCCATTCTGCCCCCCACACCTTAGATATTTATAGACCTGGATCAGGTCCCCTCTCAGTCTTCTTTTCTCAAGGCTGAACAGACCCAGATCACTCAGCCTTTCCTCATAGGAGAGATGCTCCAGGACCTTCACCATCTTTGTGGCCCTCCGCTGGACTCTTTCCAAGAGATCCCTGTCTTTTGTACTGGGGAGCCCAGAACTGGATGCAGTACTCCAGATGAGGCCATACCAGGGCAGAGTAGAGGGGGAGGATCACCTCCCTTGACCTGCTGGCCACACTCTTTTTAGTGCACCCCAGGATGCCATTGGCCCTCTTGGCCACAAGGGCACACTGCTGGCTCATGGCCAACCTGTCGTCCACCAGGACACCCAGGTCCCTCTCTGCAGAGCTCCCCTCCAGCAGGTCATCCCCCAACATGTACTGGTGCATGGAATTATTCCTCCCCACATGCAAGACTCTACACTTGCTTTTGTTAAATGTTAACCGGTTTTTTTCTGCCCAGCTCTCCAGCCTATGTCTTTGAGAGTCCTCTGGGTATCACTTCATTTTATTAAAGTTTTCAGAACAAGTTCACCCTTGGTTTAAGTCAGCTAAAATCAGCAGCACTGCACCAGAGAGAACTTGGCTCAGTAGAATTAAGCAAAAGGTATTATTTAGTCCATATTGTATGTGGTACTGCAGAAAGCTTTTCAGTTTTTCAACTATGTTTAAATCTTGCTTGGTAAACATCTTTGTCTTTTCATTCTGTCATAAATGTAGGCTTTTTTTTTTTTTTGTGCTGATTAATTAAACTAAATTCCACCTATTGCTTAAACTATCCATAACATGAATAGTTAGTAATGCTAACAGCCCAAGATATTTACTTGGCATTTTATATCTCAGAATCAACCAAGGAATATGTGATACAAGATTTAAGAAGATTGCTTACTCCTAGTTTTATTTGATCTCAAAAAAAGTCCAAAGCTTCAACTGACTGATAAATCAGAAGGTTTTCTATTGGTAATTAATATTTGTGCCTTTGTTCAGATTTTCCCAGGTATTTTCCATTTACCAAGTTTTGGTTTGCCTTGTGGAATAATCTGAGTGCAGAACTGCAGTTACCACAGAACAAGACTTCCCAAATCTGTGTAGTGCAGATATCAGGTCCTGATCACAAATTGTTTTAAGCTCTGGATTTTCTCTGAGTCCTCATGACCACTCAGTAATTTAATCAGGCTATTTACAGAGGCAGGGAAATCCTCATACCCAATTTTTAATGACCTTAAATCTTTCCGTGTAAAGCATCGCTTTGAAGAACAGTTTCCTACGATCTCTTGTATCTCACAGGATCAGCAGGTGAAGTAAGAAGAATGTATCTGATGTATACCATCAAAATCATGAAAACACAAAGCTCCCCCTGTCATGATGCAGTTCTATAAAAGAGGCATTGTTTGAGCTCAGGGCTGGAAATGTTCATCTTCACAATATGAAATCTATTTTGCATTTGCCAAGTTGCCCTAACACCCTGGAGAAATATAGATTTACTCCTGCAAAGCAAGCCTTCTAATAATAGTATAACCAGCAGTGGATTTTCAGCTGTAACAAATCATCTTACCTTCTTCCATTTAAGTGAAGTTATGCACCTTTAGAGTACAGCAATGCACCTGCGTCACCATCCCTGACACCAGTCTGTCTCACCTGTTCCCTCATTTCTCCTGTGAGTTTCTGAACTGTCTCAATGTTCTTTCCCATAAGACCCCAATGTATCATGTTTCCACTGATGATCCTTTGGTAGCATCCAGCCTTCCTGTCCAACCTCAGAAGCATTGCATCAGTACCTTTAATAGTCACAGAATACAGGCTGCCTACTCTCCAGCATGGGTGAGGATCAAACAGGTCACACACAAGCCTGGCTTATGGTAGGTGCTGCTGCAACCCAGAAGCAACCTATTGCTCCTGATGTAAGGCAGCAGGTATGATTTTGTGAAATGCCTTTGAGAGTAAACTGTCTCTGCTGCTGGCAAACTGTTGGTGATTTTGTATCTAAGGTACAATGTTTTCAAAGGACACCTTTATGTAAGGTCAGTGCCTTAACATGTTTATCACAGGAATAGGATGGACCCTTGGATTCAGAAATGTTCCAACCTGGGACTTGGTTTTAATCAATGAAGGAAGCCTGCTATAAATTATAGAATGAATTTGTTTGGAAGGAACTTCAAAGATCATCTAGCTCCAACCCCTTTGCTGTGGGCAGGGCTGTCAGCCTCTAGGTCAAACTGAGTAGGAAACCTTCAAACCTGGCCTCCTTGAGTACCTCAAAAGATGGGATATCCGCAGCTCTTCTGGGCACGCTGTTCCAGTGCATCTCTGACAAAGACACAGGTAAAACATAAAATTTGGGAAGCAGTTGCAGTATTTGGAATTGAATTCAACAAGAGTAAGAAATAACTACAAATAGAGATGCTGCTTTTGCTTTCCAGAGCATGCTAATGTGTGTAATCTCAAAGACGGACAAGGAGATGAGGAAGGAAGAGAATATAGTAGACTGTCAAAATGCGAGTATTAATAATGTTCACTACATGAAGAGCAGGGGGAATGACAAACAATATTCATTCATTATTTGGATTCTTTAAAAACACTGAATTTGTACAACCTGCTACTAATAATTCTTAAGTGATTCTTTAACGTTTCATTAGTAACACAACAGTGATTAACCTTTTATTGACCAGAAACTGGTATTTGAACAAAATGGGCTCTGACTATGATCAGGTATCTTTTCCCGTAAGACAGTAGCTGGGCCAAAATACAGATTTTTGGGGACTTTAAAATATTATCTAATCCTAATATTTTTGTAAAATCAGAACAAACAGATAGTAATAATTCTACATCTACTCTAAAAATAAAGTAACTACCAAATTCATTTGTGACGAAAGGAGAAAATATTGGACATGATATATACAATAACGTCAGATAAGCAAAACAGTTAACAAATTGTGTTCCTCATGAGGTTTTCTTTGTTGTTCTCTTGTTAAATGTTTAAATGCTTGCATCTATCTAAACATTCATGTTTCTCATTTTAGTACTCCCACAAAAAGTTATTCCTTCTGATGCTCCCTAAGGGCAGGTGTAGCAAAAATGCTAAGTCACAGACTGAAACAGTGATGATTGAGCACCTGGTGGGAAGGCAGGGCCAACCCACCCTTCCCAGACCTCATTTAAGGGCTGGCAGTGGAGGTGAGGGGTATCTTTCTGCAGATCCCTGCTTCCCAGAGGCCTTTCAAAAGGTAAAGTTTTGGTTTTTTTTCCTTTGTTTCTGTATCCCTGGCTGCTGCACTTAGGCTTGTTCTCATTTGCTGCAGCCTGGGGTTGTGCCACCTTGCTACTATTGCTATACTGCCTATCACATTATGGCATTACATCAGGTTTATCTTAGTTATTTATGTGAATTGTGTTTTGGTTGGTTTTGTAACTTTCAGAGGAAATGCACAAGCTTATTAGCTCAGGATGGGTTTCAAAATAATAAAATGTAAACTGTCTAAAATATAGAGATCCGGCCTGAATCAGTTATCCATATTCTCAAGCACAACAAGTTTTCCCACCAGTAGAAGTAGCCAAGATCCTAGAGATAGGTGAAATAAGATTCCTTCTGGAAAAAGCTTTTCTCTCTCCATTGACTATAAAGTATGTCTAACTTAGTCAGGAAAATTAAAATGGTGAAGGTATATGAGATATACTGCACTTGAAAGATCAAAGAGAAATTGTGAGGCTCAATGACTGAAGCTTAATGTACTGTAGCTATTCCAATCCCAGAAGTTTGATGTTTCAGGTTAAGAAAAAAGTGCTTCTCTTAATATTCCTTCAAAATTAATATTAGGTAATGAAATCAGACACTTTGTGACTAAAAATGAAAGTGAGACGATGTAGTTTAAGAATAAAAGTATAATGAAATGCAGGTCAAATCTTTTATCAATTTGAGTTTGGATAGTCTTTTATCACATGCATCATTGATGCCCAAGTTTACATTGTGATATTCAACTTCTCTGCTTCCAGACACTGTGGAATTCTGTTTAAGCTCCCATTGCATTCAATAAAAGAGAGGATTTCTGACAGCGATATTTTTGACTGGTTGGTAAGTGAATTCTGCTTCTTTCTCTCTCCAAAGACTTTATTTGCTTGTCTCATATCGGTTTTTATCTATTTCTCCAACTGCAAAAGGAATTCTTTTTAAAACACCTATGTGGTCAAACTCAGTATTTAGTTGATATTCTAAGGCGCTAGTGAAAATGTTATCATTCTAGCACTGCAAGGTGTTCAAGCATTCATGTCACAAAGGGTCATAATTCTACCATCCAGTGTGCTGTCACTTATCATAAATATAAATTTATGATATTCTGGTCAGTGCTGTTTTTGTGTTAGTTGAAGATCAATAGGATTACACTGGACAATTTTCTGATCCATGCATATAAGCCAAGATCCTGATGTCGTCTTTGCCATTATATTCCTAAAGGTTGATGCAAACTCACAATTGCAACGTGGTTGGGGATTGTTTTAGAGAAGCAGAAAAAGTATCATTATTTCAGAAACTCCTAAAATTGTTTAGCTGTCATGAGATATTGAATTTTTTTCCCCACTCTTTGTCATATTCAGAGACCTATTGGTTTAATATATTTCTCTCTGTATATAGATTCTCTCCCTCGTAGGATGCAGCGATGTATTTGTATTAAATTTGGATAGTTAGTGGACGAGAATTTCCAGTAATTGCAGTGTTTACATTTATTTGCTATGTTAACCAAAGCGTTTCACTTGATTGTATCTTGGCATAGGAACCTAAAAAGTAAAAAAAAAAACGCCCAAGCAGAAAGCAATGTTTCTTAGGTTTCATATGAATTATTTGTCAGAGTTATAATTATGTGCAAAAATTGAAGCTTAAGGCAATACTTACTTCAGCGATAATAATAATAACCCTAATAATGGTACTAATGAAAGTCTACAATACTTACCTCACTATTTGTGAAGCAACTTAAAAACACCAGGCAAAAAAGAAATAAGGATCTTCAGAATGCAAACAATAGATTTACATATGTAGAAGAAAACTACATTTTTCAACCCTTCCAAGCGTTTCTATCTGTTCATCTGTCTTCAGCTATACAGCATCAACTAACCCTTCTGAAATAGTTAGGAAGACTCTTAGAGAGTAGTTTTGGGAAACAAGGAGGAACAAACTCACTTAAAGACAGAAGTTAAATGAAGATTTTCAGAAGAACTATTTGCATACCTCAACTTAAGTAACATATGCTTACCTTAAGTTTGAATTTGGAGTCTGGTTTAATGAATTGACTGCACAATAGCTAAGTATCTTTGAATACCCAGACTAATTTTTCCTACTTAAGCATAGGAAGACTGGATATATGAAAAATGTTGTTACATTATTGAGGCAGCTGGGTGACATAAGTAGATGCTTCCTGCCATACTAACAGCCAGAGAGAATCAGATTTTTGAAGGATCATGGCCATCAAGGAAATTGCAATAAGTTCAATATTAAAACCACTTTAGGTTTACAATATTATTCTGCTAAGTCTGCTCTGCAGTGCCTCAAGAATTCTAAAGACAAGAACTTTGAAGTACAGGGGTTATTTATTGAATGGATAGGATAGAAGCAGTTTGACTTCAAACTTTCTTTCACTCTGTGGCTGAATTAGCTGATCTTCATGGTCAAGCATCAGCGTCAACATCTCTATCTTAGTGAAGCCACAGAAATAGTGAAATATAAACAATAACTGTTAATAAAATGAGGCCTCTACAGCTGACTTAAGAGTTGCTTTATTCACTTGATTCTCGTTGAAGTAGATAATGAGAGGGTTTGCTCCTTCTACAAGAAAGATACAAGACAAGAACAAACATTAAAGAGGAGGAACTCTGCAGAAATGTTCTGAAATAATGCATAAGATAACTGGTCAGGGAGCCACTGGTGGGATGTTGGGAATTATGTTTTATGGTGGGTCTTGTTTATGGCCAGTTAGACTAAAGGATATAGCAGGTGTTGCTGTAGGATCTGATGGGTGAACTATGCGATCTGTTCTACTATATGCAGTTACCTCAGGCAACTTAAACGAAGAATCTGTCATGGCCTTCTTTACTTCTGCTGTGCTCCCAACAGGAGAAAATTCTTAATTAAGCACTGGTAGCCACTACAAGAGAGCTCCTTGAGTTCAAGCTCTGTTTTGAGGATGATGTTTATTTTATAAATTCCTGACACCTACAGAAATGCTTATGACAATTAAGGGGTTTCATGATAAATTGTTTTTGAAAGAAAGTCAAAGCGAAAAAAGAAAACTGTGTTTTCTTGAAGTATCATGGCTGCTAACTTTTTCTAGCTTTTCATTCTGACTGAAGTTTAGACTTCAAGTGTCGCCTTTGTGGATAAGCATACGCTATGCTTCATTTCACTTGAATTTCAGGCTGAGACCATAAAATAATATAAATCAAAACTCTTATCCTTGAGATGCTAGGTCACTTCATCAAAATGACATCATGTTTCCAGTGAGTCCTACTATGACCTAGTAATACAAGCTTCAGATCCTAGTATTTTTCTTCATGTTGACTTCATTTTTTTTTTTTTTTTTTTTTTAATGTTGGAATCAAGGAAAATAAGACAGTAATTGACCTTGGTGACTGACCTTTGAGCCAGATATATCCAACTGCAGCAGAACTAATGTATTTCTTTGCCTCTTGACCTTTCTGAGAATGCCTTAATATGCATCATGCTGCCTGATGCACTTTCTATACCATCTATTTTCTATTTGGGCTTTTTTAATTCATTTGTTTGAGCTGGTTATTCCAGAAGCCCTACATTCTTTTTTTTTTTTTTTTTTTTTTTCCTCTCCATATCACCTACTCTATGACCACCTATGCACGCTCTCTGTGCAGATTTTGAAACAACTTTTGTTTCCATTAATTTCACCTCATTTCCTTCTGCTGCAACTAATTGTTTCTTCTAAACAGTGTGTTTCTATCACACTGTCCTTTGGAGTTTCTATTAGAGATTAAGAGATTATTAGAGATGTCAAAGTTTCTTGTTTTCCTTTGATTGCTTAATTTATATTCCATTTTGACTTTCAGTAGTGTTTCTAACCTAAACATAAAGTCTTTTCTGCTGCTACTGCACATTCCTTTTCCAGTTGCCTCCACGCTGTACAGCATATATGCTCATTTCAATTTCTCTCCTTTTTATTTTTGCATCATCACTGAACTTGCTCTTCCATCAACATTTCACAAATTTAGTGGAAATACTTTAAGTATATCCCAATCTTAATGTATATTAATGTAAATGTGTATATACATCTTAGTATTAGAAAAGGAGAAGCCTTTAGACAGGAATAACTAAAAACATATTTAGATGTCAAAGCCCTTGCTTCTGTTTCTCCTACTGTGTTTGTTGGGGAGTAGTATAAGAGATCAGTAAGACCTTCAAAATGGAACTTGTTGCCTGAAGCAGGAAACAACCCAGAGATCCCAACACCAACTACTGCCATGCATAATCTGGTCTAGAAGCACTGACACCTAGTGAAGCAGGTAGTATGAGAGGCCAACTGGTACTCAAAGTAGTCATCTGAGTACCCCTGGCTTATTTACTTTCACCATTATCCCCTCATTCTCTAGTGTTCCCTCATTACAGTTAAAGCTCACAACCCTTGGGATACGTTGTTTCATTGCTGCTTTTCTCTGGAGTGCACAATCTACTGCAAGATCCAGACTGACACCTCCAGCATTTTACCCTGCTTGCCTCTGCCACCAGCTTTATTCTACCAGCTGCCCAGAACTGCAGGTGTTACTGCTGCTGAGATCTACTCCTGCCTAGAGCTGGACAGTTTTAAAGAAGGCACACCATAGTGGGACATGCACTGTGTGTTGCAGCATCACTCGGTTGGGTGACCCTTGCTGTATTGATAATCTGGATGTACAACTTCAGATCATTCTTTCTAGTTACAATCTCATTGAGCACAGAACAACAGGAGAAAGTCAGCAAGAGCAATGTGAGTTGTCACTCTTAAGCATCTCACAGCTACCTAGGAAAATCTTACACTGTCTTTCCAGAGAACACTGAACACAGAAAGCCTGTTAATGAAGTGTTAATGCATGGGTATTACTGAGCTCCCTGTGACACACTCTGTAATACTCAAGGTGTCAGAGGTGATCTGGCTCCCTATTACTTAACCAGTGCAACCAAGGAGAGAAGGCAGACTCTCACTGAAGATGCCCAACTCCTTCCCATAGCAGTATCTGCTTAAAACAAAAAATTGTTAACCTTTAAATTCTCTAGAAAGTTTGTGAGTTTGTCAGGAGAAAAACAGGCTGGAAAATTATTACTGCTTCCTTACCACGTTAGCTGCATGCTAAGCTTCTGCATGCTCTGAAGGGGGATTAAAATAGAGTGAACATTGCTTGGTGGGTCTGTCCCAACACTGCCCACACTGTTAATCTGGTGACAAGCACTATCTGTTTTCTATAAGCATCCAAGAAAAAATTAGCCCGACAAAAACCAAAAGCCATAAGGAGATGTGCCATTAACTTAAAGCGTCAGAAAATTCATAATTCAACCTGAACATACTCAAGAATCTGGGCTTAAAATATTGGTTGTGGTCCTTTTATTGTGCACTTTTTACTAAGGACTAATGCAAAGGATGTTACATAGTTAAGCTCATTTTACATGCTGGATACAAAAGATGCAGTGACATCTCACAGCTACATCACTACAGTATCTCCTTTCTCTTTCAGGCCTGGATTTACCAAGTGACTAGGAATACTCTAATTAACCTGTCTCCTACACTTACCACAAAACACTGTGCACTTTCCAGGTGACTTGGATCTCCCACAGCTATATCCAATCCTTTGCATCCTGCTGTCTTTGATGTCTTCCTCAGCACCTCTAACCATAAGCAAGACGGAAGAATCCTGATCCCAGTATTATCATCTGCCTCCTCACCTTATGACTTCGGGCAAGTTTCACATTTCTCAGTCTCCCATTACTTTTCTCCTAGTGTTTTTGGTTGAT
This sequence comes from Centrocercus urophasianus, assembly GCF_019232065.1. Lineage (NCBI taxonomy): Eukaryota > Metazoa > Chordata > Aves > Galliformes > Phasianidae > Centrocercus > Centrocercus urophasianus. The sequence continues at coordinate 71,141,890 of NW_024884142.1, read as the reverse complement.
TTTACTCTACTCTCACCCAATAGTTTTCCTCAATAATATATACTTCCTGTGGGGACTGATACAAATCACCTGCTGTGGTTCCAGCTTGTTATGACACTGGAGCTATTAGCACTGCTGGAGCATGTTCACATTGGTGTTCCTCACCACTCAACTTTTAAGTTTGCATGCAGTAGTGCCTATCAGGTATGTTAATAATTGTAACCTTCTTCATAGTGCAGTGTGTCTACCCCTCAGCATGAACCAAAACCAGAAAAATCAACAAGCAAAAGGGAGGGGAATAGGTGAGGGTGCTTCTCACACCAGTGGCAGTTTGCTTCTCAAGCTGAGCACCAGGGTCTGCAGCTGCAGGGCCATGCAGATCCTCAGCACTGTCATAAATGCATAGGAATGCAAGGAAGATCTGCTGACAAGGCTCTGGCACCACAGGTAACTCGAGTGAAAGATTGCAGAGCTGAAAACAGCTGACCTGTAGCATTACAGATGCTGAGGTCTGAAGGTATGTCAGGCACCATGTACCTTCCTTTGCTCTTTATCTTCTTTATATCACATATAATTTCATAGACCTCTGCACTACACACTCCTCTCTATCTCCATTCAGTCAGAGAAGTCTAGTTACTCATTCATTGTGCAGTCTGTCCCGAATCGGCGATCATCCCTGTCATCCTCCTCTGTGCTACTTTCAATCCCACTACAATCTTCTGAGAGCATTGCACTGGAATTACACACAATTTTCAAGACACAGTGCATGAAAGTATTATAGAGTAGCTTGCCGTTGTTTTCTGTTTTGTTTTTCTTCTTCTGCTAAATAATTCCTCACATTGTTTTTCCTTTTTCACTGCAACAGAGTAATGCAGTGATCTTTTCAATTTTATAAACCCTGATTCTTGTTCATAGTGAGTCCAATCAATCCTCTAGTGGTGATATACTGTGAATCTTTACCTTTTCAAGGTTTTCTACATAAGTTATACAAACTGCAACAGGATCACTGAAACAGAATACAGGCATTCTGAAAGTCACAAATCTGTACGCATGTAGACACACAAAAGGTCAAGCTGAAGAATGAT